>NC_090349.1:48111797-48353960 GCF_035084215.1 Heptranchias perlo
TAGAGAGAAATGGGGCAGAGAGAGAGAGAAATGGGGCAGAGAGAGAGAGAGAAATGGGCAGAGAGAGAGAGAGAGAGAGAAAGAAATGGGGGAGCGAGAGAAAGAAATGGGAGAGAGAGAGAGAGTGAAAGAAATGGGAGAGAGAGAGAGAGAGATAGAAATGGGGGAGAGAGAGAGAGAAAGAGAAAGAAATGGGGGAGAGAGAGAGAGAAAGAGAAAGAAATGGGGGAGAGAGAGAGAAAGAAATGGGGGAGAGTGAGAGAAAGAAATGGGGCACAGAGAGAGAGAGAGAAATGGGGCAGAGAGAGAGAGAGAGAAATGGGGCAGAGAGAGAGAGAGAGAAATGGGGCAGAGAGAGAGAGAGAGAAATGGGGCAGAGAGAGAGAGAGAGAAATGGGGCAGAGAGAGAGAGAGAGAGAAATGGGGCAGAGAGAGAGAGAGAGAGAAATGGGGCAGAGAGAGAGAGAGAGAGAAATGGGGCAGAGAGAGAGAGAGAGAGAAATGGGGCAGAGAGAGAGAGAGAGAAATGGGGCAGAGAGAGAGAGAGAGAAATGGGGCAGAGAGAGAGAGAGAGAAATGGGGCAGAGAGAGAGAGAGAGAAATGGGGCAGAGAGAGAGAGAGAGAAATGGGGCAGAGAGAGAGAGAGAGAAATGGGGCAGAGAGAGAGAGAGAGAAATGGGGCAGAGAGAGAGAGAGAGAAATGGGGCAGAGAGAGAGAGAGAGAAATGGGGCAGAGAGAGAGAGAGAGAGAGAAATGGGGCAGAGAGAGAGAGAGAGAGAGAAATGGGGCAGAGAGAGAGAGAGAGAGAGAGAGAGAGAGAAATGGGCAGAGAGAGAGAGAGAGAGAGAGAAATGGGGCAGAGAGAGAGAGAGAAATGGGGCAGAGAGAGAGAGAGAAATGGGGCAGAGAGAGAGAGAGAAATGGGGCAGAGAGAGAGAGAGAAATGGGGCAGAGAGAGAGAGAGAAATGGGGCAGAGAGAGAGAGAGAAATGGGGCAGAGAGAGAGAGAGAGAGAAATGGGGCAGAGAGAGAGAGAGAGAGAAATGGGGCAGAGAGAGAGAGAGAGAGAAATGGGGCAGAGAGAGAGAGAGAGAGAAATGGGGCAGAGAGAGAGAGAGAGAAATGGGGCAGAGAGAGAGAGAGAGAAATGGGGCAGAGAGAGAGAGAGAGAAATGGGGCAGAGAGAGAGAGAGAGAAATGGGGCAGAGAGAGAGAGAGAGAAATGGGGCAGAGAGAGAGAGAGAGAAATGGGGCAGAGAGAGAGAGAGAGAAATGGGGCAGAGAGAGAGAGAGAGAAATGGGGCAGAGAGAGAGAGAGAGAAATGGGGCAGAGAGAGAGAGAGAGAAATGGGGCAGAGAGAGAGAGAGAGAAATGGGGCAGAGAGAGAGAGAGAGAAATGGGGCAGAGAGAGAGAGAGAGAAATGGGGCAGAGAGAGAGAGAGAGAAATGGGGCAGAGAGAGAGAGAGAGAAATGGGGCAGAGGGAGAGAGAGAGAAATGGGGCAGAGAGAGAGAGAGAGAAATGGGGCAGAGAGAGAGAGAGAGAAATGGGGCAGAGAGAGAGAGAGAGAAATGGGGCAGAGAGAGAGAGAGAGAAATGGGGCAGAGGGAGAGAGAGAGAAATGGGGCAGAGAGAGAGAGAGAGAGAAATGGGGCAGAGAGAGAGAGAGAGAAATGGGGCAGAGAGAGAGAGAGAGAAATGGGGCAGAGAGAGAGAGAGAGAAATGGGGCAGAGAGAGAGAGAGAGAAATGGGGCAGAGAGAGAGAGAGAGAAATGGGGCAGAGAGAGAGAGAGAGAATGGCAGAGAGAGAGAGAGAAATGGGGCAGAGAGAGAGAGAGAGAAATGGGGCAGAGAGAGAGAGAGAGAAATGGGGCAGAGAGAGAGAGAGAGAAATGGGGCAGAGAGAGAGAGAAAGAAATGGGGCAAGAGAGAGAGAGAGAAAATGGGGCCGAAAGAGAGAGAGAGAGAAAGAAATGGGGGGGGAGAGAGAGAGAAATGGGGCAGAGAGAGAGAGAAATGGGGCAGAGAGAGAGAGAGAGAGAAATGGGGCAGAGAGAGAGTGAAATGGGCAGAGAGAGAGAGAAATGGGGCAGAGAGAGAGAGAAAATGGGGCAGAGAGAGAGAGAAATGGGGCAGAGAGAGAGAGAGAGAGAGAAATGGGGCAGAGAGGGAGAGAGAAATGGGGCAGAGAGAGAGAGAGAAATGGGGCAGAGAGAGAGAGAGAGAAATGGGGCAGAGAGAGAGAGAGAGAAATGGGGCAGAGAGAGAGAGAGAGAAATGGGGCAGAGAGAGAGAAAGAAATGGGGCAGAGAGAGAGAGAGAGAAAGAAATGGGGCAGAGAGAGAGAGAGAAAGAAATGGGGAGAGAGAGAGAGAAAGAAATGGGGGGGGGGAGAGAGAGAAAGAAATGGGGGAGAGAGAGAGAGAGAAAGAAATGGGGGAGAGAGAGAGAAAGAAATGGGGAGAGAGAGAGAGAGAAAGAAATGGGGGGGGAGAGAGAGAGAAAGAAATGGGGGGGGGGGAGAGAGAGAGAGAGAGAGAGAGAGAGAGAGAGAGAAAGAAATGGGGGAGAGAGAGAGAGAGAGAAATGGGGCAGAGAGAGAGAGAGAGAAATGGGGCAGAGAGAGAGAGAGAGAAATGGGGCAGAGAGAGAGAGAGAAATGGGGCAGAGAGAGAGAGAGAGAAATGGGGCAGAGAGAGAGAGAGAGAAATGGGGCAGAGAGAGAGAGAGAAATGGGGCAGAGAGAGATAGAGAAATGGGGCAGAGAGAGAGAAATGGGGCAGAGAGAGAGAGAGAAATGGGGCAGAGAGAGAGAGAAATGGGGCAGAGAGAGAGAGAAATGGGGCAGAGAGAGAGAGAAATGGGGCAGAGAGAGAGAGAAATGGGCAGAGAGAGAGAGAAATGGGGCAGAGAGAGAGAGAGAGAAATGGGGCAGAGAGAGAGAGAGAGAGAGAGAAATGGGGCAGAGAGAGAGAGAGAAATGGGGCAGAGAGAGAGAGAGAAATGGGGCAGAGAGAGAGAGAGAGAAATGGGGCAGAGAGAGAGAGAGAGAGAGAGAGAGAGAGAGAAATGGGGGAGAGAGAGAGAAAGAGAAAGAAATGGGGGAGAGAGAGAGAGAGAAAGAAATGGGGGAGAGAGAGAGAGAGAGAAAGAAATGGGGGAGAGAGAGAGAGAGAAAGAAATGGGGGAGAGAGAGAGAGAGAGAAAGAAATGGGGGAGAGAGAGAGAGAGCGAAAGAAATAGGGCAGAGAGAGACGAGAGAAATGGGGCAGAGAGAGAGAGAGAAATGGGGCAGAGAGAGCGAGAAATGGGCAGAGAGAGAGAGAGAGAAATGGGGCAGAGAGAGAGAGAGAGAAATGGGGCAGAGAGAGAGAGAGAGAAATGGGCAGAGAGAGAGAGAGAGAAATGGGGCAGAGAGAGAGAGAGAGAAATGGGGCAGA
Organism: Heptranchias perlo; assembly: GCF_035084215.1. Taxonomy (NCBI): domain Eukaryota; kingdom Metazoa; phylum Chordata; class Chondrichthyes; order Hexanchiformes; family Hexanchidae; genus Heptranchias; species Heptranchias perlo. The sequence goes on from NC_090349.1 coordinate 48,115,242, forward strand.
GAGAGAGAGAGAGAAATGGGGCAGAGGGAGAGAGAGAGAAATGGGGCAGAGAGAGAGAGAGAGAGAAATGGGGCAGAGAGAGAGAGAGAGAAATGGGGCAGAGAGAGAGAGAGAGAAATGGGGCAGAGAGAGAGAGAGAGAAATGGGGCAGAGAGAGAGAGAGAGAAATGGGGCAGAGAGAGAGAGAGAGAAATGGGGCAGAGAGAGAGAGAGAGAAATGGGGCAGAGAGAGAGAGAAATGGGGCAGAGAGAGAGAAAGAAATGGGGCAGAGAGAGAGAGAGAAAGAAATGGGGCCGAAAGAGAGAGAGAGAGAAAGAAATGGGGGGGGAGAGAGAGAGAAATGGGGCAGAGAGAGAGAGAAATGGGGCAGAGAGAGAGAGAAATGGGGCAGAGAGAGAGAGAGAGAGAAATGGGGCAGAGAGAGAGTGAAATGGGGCAGAGAGAGAGAGAAATGGGGCAGAGAGAGAGAGAAATGGGGCAGAGAGAGAGAGAAATGGGGCAGAGAGAGAGAGAGAGAAATGGGGCAGAGAGAGAGAAAGAAATGGGGCAGAGAGAGAGAGAGAGAAAGAAATGGGGCAGAGAGAGAGAGAGAAAGAAATGGGGGAGAGAGAGAGAGAAAGAAATGGGGGGGGGGAGAGAGAGAAAGAAATGGGGGAGAGAGAGAGAGAGAAAGAAATGGGGGAGAGAGAGAGAGAAGAAATGGGGGGGGGGAGAGAGAGAAAGAAATGGGGGAGAGAGAGAGAGAGAAAGAAATGGGGGAGAGAGAGAGAAAGAAATGGGGGAGAGAGAGAGAGAGAAAGAAATGGGGGGGGAGAGAGAGAGAAAGAAATGGGGGGGGGGGAGAGAGAGAGAGAGAGAGAGAGTGAGAGAGAGAAAGAAATGGGGGAGAGAGAGAGAGAGAGAAATGGGGCAGAGAGAGAGAGAGAGAAATGGAGCAGAGAGAGAGAGAGAGAAATGGGGCAGAGAGAGAGAGAGAAATGGGGCAGAGAGAGAGAGAGAGAAATGGGGCAGAGAGAGAGAGAGAGAAATGGGGCAGAGAGAGAGAGAGAAATGGGGCAAAGAGAGATAGAGAAATGGGGCAGAGAGAGAGAAATGGGGCAGAGAGAGAGAGAGAAATGGGGCAGAGAGAGAGAGAAATGGGGCAGAGAGAGAGAGAAATGGGGCAGAGAGAGAGAGAAATGGGGCAGAGAGAGAGAGAGAGAAATGGGGCAGAGAGAGAGAGAGAGAGAAATGGGGCAGAGAGAGAGAGAGAGAAATGGGGCAGAGAGAGAGAGAGAAATGGGGCAGAGAGAGAGAGAGAAATGGGGCAGAGAGAGAGAGAGAGAAATGGGGCAGAGAGAGAGAGAGAGAGAGAGAGAGAGAGAAATGGGGGAGAGAGAGAGAAAGAGAAAGAAATGGGGAGAGAGAGAGAGAGAAAGAAATGGGGGAGAGAGAGAGAGAGAGAAAGAAATGGGGGAGAGAGAGAGAGAAAGAAATGGGGGAGAGAGAGAGAGAGAGAAAGAAATGGGGGAGAGAGAGAGAGAGCGAAAGAAATAGGGCAGAGAGAGAGAGAGAAATGGGGCAGAGAGAGAGCGAGAAATGGGCAGAGAGAGCGAGAAATGGGGCAGAGAGAGAGAGAGAAATGGGGCAGAGAGAGAGAGAGAAATGGGGCAGAGAGAGAGAGAGAGAAATGGGGCAGAGAGAGAGAGAGAAATGGGGCAGAGAGAGAGAGAGAAATGGGGCAGAGAGAGAAATGGGGCAGAGAGAGAGAGAGAGAAATGGGGCAGAGAGAGAGAGAGAAATGGGGCAGAGAGAGAGAGAAAGAAATGGGGGAGAGAGAGAGAGAGAGAAAGAAATGGGGGAGAGAGAGAGAGAGCGAAAGAAATAGGGCAGAGAGAGAGAGAGAAATGGGGCAGAGAGAGAGCGAGAAATGGGGCAGAGAGAGCGAGAAATGGGGCAGAGAGAGAGAGAGAAATGGGGCAGAGAGAGAGAGAGAAATGGGGCAGAGAGAGAGAGAGAGAAATGGGGCAGAGAGAGAGAGAGAAATGGGGCAGAGAGAGAGAGAGAAATGGGGCAGAGAGAGAAATGGGGCAGAGAGAGAGAGAGAGAAATGGGGCAGAGAGAGAGAGAGAAATGGGGCAGAGAGAGAGAGAGAAATGGGGCAGAGAGAGAGAGAGAAATGGGGCAGAGAGAGAGAGAGAAATGGGGCAGAGAGAGAGAGAGAAATGGGGCAGAGAGAGAGAGAGAAATGGGGCAGAGAGAGAGAGAGAAATGGGGCAGAGAGAGAGAGAGAAATGGGGCAGAGAGAGAGAGAGAAATGGGGCAGAGAGAGAGAGAGAAATGGGGCAGAGAGAGAGAGAGAAATGGGGCAGAGAGAGAGAGAAAATGGGGCAGAGAGAGAGAGAGAAATGGGGCAGAGAGAGAGAGAGAAATGGGGCAGAGAGAGAGAGAGAAATGGGGCAGAGAGAGAGAGAGAAATGGGGCAGAGAGAGAGAGAGAAATGGGGCAGAGAGAGAGAGAGAAATGGGGCAGAGAGAGAGAGAGAAATGGGGCAGAGAGAGAGAGAGAAATGGGGCAGAGAGAGAGAGAGAAATGGGGCAGAGAGAGAGAGAGAAATGGGGCAGAGAGAGAGAGAGAAATGGGGCAGAGAGAGAGAGAGAGAGAAATGGGGCAGAGAGAGAGAGAGAGAAATGGGGCAGAGAGAGAGAGAGAGAAATGGGGCAGAGAGAGAGAGAGAGAAATGGGGCAGAGAGAGAGAGAGAGAAATGGGGCAGAGAGAGAGAGAGAGAAATGGGGCAGAGAGAGAGAAAGAAATGGGGCAGAGAGAGAGAGAGAGAAAGAAATGGGGCAGAGAGAGAGAGAGAAATGGGGCAGAGAGAGAGAGAGAAATGGGGCAGAGAGAGAGAGAGAAATGGGGCAGAGAGAGAGAGAGAAATGGGGCAGAGAGAGAGAGAGAGAGAGAAAGAAATGGGGGAGAGAGAGAAAGAAATGGGAGAGAGAGAGAGAGTGAAAGAAATGGGAGAGAGAGAGAGAGAGTGAAAGAAATGGGAGAGAGAGAGAGAGAGAGAGAGAAATGGGGGAGAGAGAGAGAGAGAAAGAGAAAGAAATGGGGGAGAGAGAGAGAGAGAGAAAGAAATGGGGGAGAGAGAGAGAAAGAAATGGGGGAGAGAGAGAGAAAGAAATGGGGCAGAGAGAGAGAGAGAGAAATGGGGCAGAGAGAGAGAGAGAGAAATGGGGCAGAGAGAGAGAGAGAGAAATGGGGCAGAGAGAGAGAGAGAGAAATGGGGCAGAGAGAGAGAGAGAAATGGGGCAGAGAGAGAGAGAGAGAAATGGGGCAGAGAGAGAGAGAGAGAAATGGGGCAGAGAGAGAGAGAGAGAAATGGGGCAGAGAGAGAGAGAGAGAAATGGGGCAGAGAGAGAGAGAGAGAGAAATGGGGCAGAGAGAGAGAGAGAGAAATGGGGCAGAGAGAGAGAGAGAAATGGGGCAGAGAGAGAGAGAGAGAGAGAAAGAAATGGGGGAGCGAGAGAAAGAAATGGGAGAGAGAGAGAGAGAGAAAGAAATGGGAGAGAGAGAGAGAGAGTGAAAGAAATGGGAGAGAGAGAGAGAGAGATAGAAATGGGGGAGAGAGAGAGAGAGATAGAAATGGGGGAGAGAGAGAGAGAGAAAGAGAATGAAATGGGGGAGAGAGAGAGAGAAAGAGAAAGAAATGGGGGAGAGAGAGAGAAAGAAATGGGGGAGAGAGAGAGAAAGAAATGGGGCACAGAGAGAGAGAGAGAAATGGGGCAGAGAGAGAGAGAGAGAAATGGGGCAGAGAGAGAGAGAGAGAAATGGGGCAGAGAGAGAGAGAGAGAAATGGGGCAGAGAGAGAGAGAGAAATGGGGCAGAGAGAGAGAGAGAAATGGGGCAGAGAGAGAGAGAGAGAAATGGGGCAGAGAGAGAGAGAGAGAAATGGGGCAGAGAGAGAGAGAGAGAAATGGGGCAGAGAGAGAGAGAGAGAAATGGGGCAGAGAGAGAGAGAGAGAAATGGGGCAGAGAGAGAGAGAGAGAAATGGGGCAGAGAGAGAGAGAGAGAAATGGGGCAGAGAGAGAGAGAGAGAGAAATGGGGCAGAGAGAGAGAGAGAGAGAAATGGGGCAGAGAGAGAGAGAGAGAAATGGGGCAGAGAGAGAGAGAGAGAAATGGGGCAGAGAGAGAGAGAGAGAAATGGGGCAGAGAGAGAGAGAGAGAAATGGGGCAGAGAGAGAGAGAGAGAAATGGGGCAGAGAGAGAGAGAGAGAGAGAAATGGGGCAGAGAGAGAGAGAGAGAGAGAGAGAGAAATGGGGCAGAGAGAGAGAGAGAGAGAGAAATGGGGCAGAGAGAGAGAGAGAGAGAGAGAAATGGGGCAGAGAGAGAGAGAAATGGGGCAGAGAGAGAGAGAAATGGGGCAGAGAGAGAGAGAGAAATGGGGCAGAGAGAGAGAGAGAAATGGGGCAGAGAGAGAGAGAGAAATGGGGCAGAGAGAGAGAGAGAAATGGGGCAGAGAGAGAGAGAGAGAGAAATGGGGCAGAGAGAGAGAGAGAGAGAAATGGGGCAGAGAGAGAGAGAGAGAGAGAAATGGGGCAGAGAGAGAGAGAGAGAAATGGGGCAGAGAGAGAGAGAGAGAAATGGGGCAGAGAGAGAGAGAGAGAAATGGGGCAGAGAGAGAGAGAGAAATGGGGCAGAGAGAGAGAGAGAGAAATGGGGCAGAGAGAGAGAAATGGGGCAGAGAGAGAGAGAAATGGGGCAGAGAGAGAGAGAGAGAAATGGGGCAGAGGGAGAGAGAGAGAAATGGGGCAGAGAGAGAGAGAGAGAAATGGGGCAGAGAGAGAGAGAAATGGGGCAGAGAGAGAGAAAGAAATGGGGCAGAGAGAGAGAGAGAAAGAAATGGGGCAGAGAGAGAGAGAGAAAGAAATGGGGCCGAAAGAGAGAGAGAGAGAAAGAAATGGGGGGGGAGAGAGAGAGAAATGGGGCAGGAGAGAGAGAGAAATGGGGCAGAGAGAGAGAGAGAGAGAAATAGGGCAGAGAGAGAGAGAAATGGGGCAGAGAGAGAGAGAAATGGGGCAGAGAGAGAGAGAAATGGGGCAGAGAGAGAGAGAAATGGGGCAGAGAGAGAGAGAAATGGGGCAGAGAGAGAGAGAAATGGGGCAGAGAGAGAGAGAAATGGGGCAGAGAGAGAGAGAGAGAAATGGGGCAGAGAGGGAGAGAGAAATGGGGCAGAGAGAGAGAGAGAGAAATGGGGCAGAGAGAGAGAGAGAGAAATGGGGCAGAGAGAGAGAGAGAAATGGGGCAGAGAGAGAGAGAGAGAAATGGGGCAGAGAGAGAGAGAGAGAAAGAAATGGGGCAGAGAGAGAGAGAGAAAGAAATGGGGCAGAGAGAGAGAAAGAAATGGGGCCGAGAGAGAGAGAGAGAATGAAATGGGGCAGAGAGAGAGAAAGAAATGGGGCCGAGAGAGAGAGAGAGATGGGGCAGAGAGAGAGAGAGATGGGGCAGAGAGAGAGAGAGATGGGGCAGAGAGAGAGAGAGAGAGAGAGAGAGAGAGAGAGCGCAGGGAGAGAGCGAGCGCAGAGAGAGAGAGAGAGAGAGAGAAAGAAAGAAATGGGGGAAGAGAGAGAGAGAGAGAGAGAAAGAAATGGGGGAGAGAGAGAGAAAGAAAGAAATGGGGGAGAGAGAGAGAAAGAAAGAAATGGGGGAGAGAGAGAGAGAAAGAAATGGGGGAGAGAGAGAGAGAAAGAAATGGGGGAGAGAGAGAGAGAAAGAAATGGGGGAGAGAGAGAGAGAAAGAAATGGGGGAGAGAGAGAGAGAGAGAAAGAAATGTGGGAGAGAGAGAGAGAGAGAGAGAGAGAAAGAAATGGGGGAGAGGGAGAGAGAGAGAGAGAGAGAGAGAAAGAAATGGGGGAGAGGGAGAGAGAGAGAGAGAGAGAGAGAGAGAAAGAAATGGGGGAGAGAGAGAGAGAGAGAGAGAGAGAGAAAGAAATGGGGGAGAGAGAGAGAGAGAGAGAGAGAGAAAGAAATGGGGGAGAGAGAGAGAGAGAGAAAGAAATGTGGGAGAGAGAGAGAGAGAGAGAGAAAGAAATGGGGGAGAGGGAGAGAGAGAGAGAGAGAGAGAAAGAAATGGGGGAGAGGGAGAGAGAGAGAGAGAGAGAGAGAGAGAGAGAGAGAAAGAAATGGGGGAGAGGGAGAGAGGGAGAGAGAGAGAGAGAGAGAGAGAGAGAGAGAGAGAGAAAGAAATGGGGGAGAGAGAGAGAGAGAGAGAGAGAGAAAGAAATGGGGGAGAGAGAGAGAGAGAAAGAAATGGGGGAGAGAGAGAGAGAAAGAAATGGGGGCGAGAGAGAGAGAGAGAGAAAGAATTGGGGAAGAGAGAGAGAGAGAGAGAGAGAGAAAGAAAGAAATGGGGGAGAGAGAGAGAGAGAGAGAGAGAAAGAAAGAAATGGGGCAGAGAGAGAGAGAGAGAGAGAAAGAAAGAAAGAAAGAAATGGGAGAGAGAGAGAGAGAGAGAGAGAGAAAGAAATGGGAGAGAGAGAGAGAGAGAGAAAGAAATGGGAGAGAGAGAGAGAGAGAGAGAGAGAGAGAGAGAAAGAAATGGGGGGGAGAGAGAGAGAGAAAGAAATGGGGGAGAGAGAGAGAAAGAAATGGGAGAGAGGGAGAGAGTGAAAGAAATGGGAGAGAGAGAGTGAAAGAAATGGGAGAGAGAGAGAGAGAGTGAAAGAAATGGGAGAGAGAGAGAGTGAAAGAAATGGGAGAGAGAGAGAGAGTGAAAGAAATGGGAGAGAGAGAGAGAGTGAAAGAAATGGGAGAGAGAGAGAGAGAGAAAGAAATGGGGGGGGAGAGAGAGAGAAAGAAATGGGGGAAAGAGAGAAAGAAATGAGGGAGAGAGAGAGAGAGAGAGAAATGGGGGAGAGAGAGAGAGAGAGAGAGAAAGAAATGGGGGAGAGAAAGAGAGAGAGATAGAAAGAAATGGGGGAGAGAGAGAGAAAGAAATGGGGGGGGGAGAGAGAGAGAAAGAAATGGGGGGGGAGAGAGAGAGAGAGAGAGAGAGAGAGAAATGGGGGAGAGAGAGAGAGAGAGAAAGAAATGGGGGAGAGAGAGAGAGAGAGAGAAAGAAATGGGGGAGAGAGAGAGAGAGAGAGAGAGAGAAAGAAATGGGGGAGAGAGAGAGAGAAAGAAAGAAATCGGGGAGAGAGAGAGAGAGAAAGAAATGGGGGAGAGAGAGAGAGAGAAAGAAATGGGGGAGAGAGAGAGAGAGAAAGAAATGGGGGAGAGAGAGAGAGAGAGAGAGAGAGAGAAAGAAATGGGGGAGAGAGAGAGAGAAAGAAATGGGGAGAGAGAGAGAGAGAGAAAGAAAGAAATGGGGCAGAGAGAGAGAGAGAGAGAAAGAAATGGGGCAGAGAGAGAAAAAAAGCAGGAAGCAGGCATGTCCCTGTTCATTCACTGCTGCTGTTCACACTCAAGCTCCAGATTGATGAAACCCCTTCAAGTTCACATAGGATGTAGCAAATGGCAACACGGTAATAAATGATGCCCTGGATTTAGGAACATAAGGAGGCCATTCAGCTCCCCGAGCCTGTTCCCCCATTTAATCAGATCATGGCTGATCTGTATCTTCATTGCATCTACCCGCCTTGTTTCCATATCTCCTAATACCCTTGGCTAACAAAAATTGAATCAATCTCAGTTTTGAAATTTTCAAATGACCCCCAGCCCCAACAGCTTTTTGTGGGGGGGGGGGGCGGGGGGAGTGGGGAAAGAGAGTTCCAGATTTCCACTGCCCTTTGTGTGAAGTCGTACTTTCTGACATCACCCCTGAACGGCTTAGCTCCAATTTTAAGACTATGCCCCCCTTGTTCTGGATTCCCACCACCAGTGGAAATAGTTTCTCTATCGACCCTATTAAATCCTTTAATCATCTTAAACACCTAAATTAGGTCACCCCTCAATCTTCTATATTCAAGGGAATACAAGCCTAATCTGTGCAACCTAGTCTGTCCTCATAATTTAACCCTTTTAGCCCCGGTATAATTCTGGTGAATCTGCACTGCACTCCCTCCAAGGCTGATATATCCTTCCTGAGGTGCGGTGCCCAGAATTGAACGCAGTCTCCAGATGGGGTCTAACCGAGGTTCTGTACAACAATTTTGCCTCATCTTCCCTCTGGTTCTTTTGCCAATTATCTTAATTCTGTGTCCTCTGGTTACCGACCCTCCTGCCATGGGAACAGTTTCTCTTTATTCAAACCCCCTGGAGATGGACTAAAAAAATTTCTGTAGAATTGTTGCTCCTTCATTGCTGCTAAGTTGCAAAAGCGATTGTTGACCCTGTTGAAAGACAGTTACCCCCTTGACACAGCTGTGGGCAACAAATTGGCAGATGCTGCATGTGTTCTTGACACTAGTTGGGAAGGAGCTCAATACAATAATGAGAGGGCACTCGATGCTGTGCAGTGATGTGCGCCTAAAGGAGATCGCACCGCTCTGCCACAGCCTTCATGCTAAGCTTCAGCCTTCGGAAGCATAGCTCTTCAGGTATTCCCAGGAAAGTGTGTCTGGGAGAGTAGACTTGCCTTGCACGCCACTCGACATAATGGGCAGCAGTAAATTTAACCAACATACGTTGGTTAAACATATGTTTAGCACAATGGCATCCAAAAGCTACTTCCTCTGAATAGGATGCAACAATCAGGTGGGCAAAGTTGCTCTCTTTACTGCTCTGCAACTCTCTAAACACAGGCATTCCATCGACCTGAACAATATTTTCTACCACAGTCTTGTATTTGTTTGACTAAAGTTGCTTTCCTACATAGAGGCAAGCCTGATGCAAGATACTTATCCAAAACATTGTTTTGCGATTTAGATCAGTCAGTACATTGTCTCCTACCTACAGGTGTCTGGACTGTAAAAAGTTAATTTGTCTGATGGAGTCATGAATGGAGGCCACATTTCACCTGATGTTCCATTGATCATGTTGCACTGCTCAGACTGCCAGTAGTCTACCTGGATTTAGAGGGAAAGTGATCAAATCAAACAGAACCCAGTACAACACTTCTTGAATATTAGGCTGCATAACAGCAACAACTCTTCCCTACTCTCTACCTTGCCTCTATACCAATGAGCAGGATGGTTTAACTCAGTTCAGTAAATACTGGCAGATGGAATTTAAAGCAGAGAAGTGTGAAGTGATACATTTTGATAGGAAGAATAAGGAAAGGCAATATAAACTGAAGGGTACAATCTAAAAGGGGGTGCAGATACACAAATCTTTGAAGGTGGTAGGACAAGTTGATAAGGCTGTTAAAAAAGCATATGGGCTCCTGGGCTTTATTAATAGAGGCATAGAGTACAAAAGCAAGGAAGTTATGCTAAACCTTTATAAAACACTGGTTAGGTCTCAGCTGGAGTATTGTGTTCAATTTTGGGCACCGCACTTTAGGAAGAAAGTCAAGGCCTTAGAGAGGGTGTAAAAAAGATTTACTAGAATGGTACCAGGGAAGAGGGACTTCGGTTATGTGGAGAGACTGGAATCATAGAATGGTTACATCACGGAAGGAGGCCATTTGGCCCGTCGAGTTCAGGCCGGCTCTCTGCAAGAGCAATCCAGCTGGTCCCACTCGTCCGCCCCATCCCCGTAGTCCTGCAAATTTTTTCCTTTCAAGTACTTATCCAATTCCCTGTTGAAGGCCATGATTGAAACTGTCTCCACCACCCCCTCGGGCAGTGCATTCCAGATCTTAACCACTCATTGTGTAAAAACGTTTTTCCTCATGTCACCTGTGGTTCTTTGGCCAATCACCTTAAATCTATGTCCTCTGGTTCTTGACCCTTCCGCCAATGGGAACTGTTTCTATCTATTCTGTCTAGACCCTTCATGATTTTGAATACCTCCATCAAATCTCCTCTCAACATTCTCTGCTCTAAGGAGAACAACCCCAGCTTCTCCAGTCTATCCATGTAACTAAAGTCCTTCATCCCTGGAACCATTCTAGTAAATCTCTTCTGCATCCTTTCTAAGGCCTTCACATAGTTCCGAAAGTGCGGTGCCCAGAACTGGACACAATTAACCAGTTGTGGCCAAACCAGTGTTTTATTCAAGTTCGTCGTAACTTCCTTGCTTTTGTACTCTATGCCTCTATTTACAAAGCCCAGGATCCCGCATGCTTTTTTAACCGCTTTCTCAACCTGCCCTGCCACCTTCAAAGATTTTTGCACATATACCCCCAGATCTCTCCGTTCCTGCACCCCTTTTAGAATTGGAGAAGCTGGGGTTGTTCTCCTTAGAACAGAGAAGGTTAAGGGCAGATTTGATAGAGATGTTCAAAATCATGAACGGTTTTGATAGAGTAAATAAGGAGAAACTGTTTCCTGTGGCAGAAGGGTCGGTAACCAGAGGACACAGATTTAAGGTGCTTGGCAAAAGAGCTAGAGACTACATGAGGAAACATATTTTTATACAGCAAGTTGTAATGATCTGGAATGCACTGCCTGAAAGGGTGGTGGAAGCAGATTCAATAGTAAGTTTCGAAAAGGAATTGGTTAAGTACTGGAAGGGAAAAAATTTACACGGCTATGGGGAAAGACCAGGGGAAAGGGACTATTGGAAAGCTCTTTCAAAGAGCCGGCACAGGCACGATGGACTGAATGGCCTCCTCCTGTGCTGTACCTACTATGATACTATGAGACTGCTCATTGCTCAACCTAATGCGGAGAGCAATGTCTGGTCAGTGATCCCTCACTCCCCCAGATGTCCCATCTAAGACTGGAAAACTCAACCCAAAAGCAGCCCGAGTGTGATGGTCAATTAAGACAGGGCTTCCAAATTCAGCTCCACAAATTGATAGACCAGCATCGTCAATACCAGCCCACCAATATCGTTATTCTAAATTATTGAACAGTCATGTTTTATTTCATTAAATTGATGCAGGGCGAGAGAGGGAGGGAAAGAGGGCGAGAAAGAGGGAGGGCGGGAAAGAGGGCAAGAAAGAGGGAGGGAGGGAAAGAGGGCGAGAAAAAGAGGGAAAATGGGAAAGAGAACGAGGAAGAGAATGAAAAAGAGGGAGAGAGGGAGAGAGAAAGAAAGACAAAAAAAGAAAAAAAGGTTTAATTTATAGAGCGCCTTTCACGACCTTTGGACTTACCAAACGCTTTACAGCCAATGAAGTACTTTTGCAGTTTAGTCACTGTTGTAATGTAGGAAATGTCTCTGGGATACTAATGTGTTAAGTGTTTCTGAAATTTCTGCTATTATCCCAAATGCAGGTATATATCTCAGGATAGTCGCACATAATCAAGGTTGGCAAAAATGCAAATCTTGCAGATTAGGACAAGAAAAATCAAGTGGCAATTTTTCAATGAATTTTATACTCTAGTCAGGTGAGGAATGGAAACTCGTGACCCTCCATCAGTCTCAAATTCAAAGTAAAGATCCTTTACTGGGCTTTTACAAGAGCCTGATTTCTCTTTTGGCTATTTACTGCAAAAATGTAAAAAGTGTAGTAAATTTACAAATGTCTTATGAAAATAGCAAATAGTGGAAATTTTCAGCCAGTTTGTCAAAACCCTAACATGGAGTTTCACTTAATGGGTAAAGTATCCTGATGTGCTTCTGGGAGAGGATTTCAAATTTACAACAACAACTTGCATTTATAGAGCAGCTTTAATGTAACAAAACATCCCAAGGCATGTCGCAGGAGCGTAATCAAACAAAATTTGACACCAAACCACATAAGATAACATTAGGACAGGTGACCAAAAACTTGGTCAAAGAGGTAGGTTTTTAGGAGGGTCTTAAAAGGAGAGAGAGGCTGAGAGGTTTAGCAGCAGAGTTCCAGAGCTTCGGGCCTAGATAGCTGAAGACACGGCCACCAATGGTGGAGTGATTAAATTCAGTGATGCACAAGAGGCCAGAATTGGAGGAGGACAGATATCCTGAAGGGTTGTAGGGCTGAAGGAGGTTACAGTGATAGAGATAACACCTCAATTTTAAAATTCTCATCCTTGTTTTCAAATCTTTCCAGTGACACCCACATCATAGAATCATACAAATTTGTCTGTGCTGGCCGAAAAAGAGCTATCCTGTCGAATCCCAATTTCCATCTCTTGGTTCGTAACCTTGTAGGTTGCAGCACTTCAAGTGCATATCCAAGTACTTTTTAAATGTGATGAGGGTTTCTGCCTCTACCATCCTTTCAGGCTGTGAGTTCCAGACCCCCATCAGGAGTGTGATGGAATACTCACCACTTGCCTGGATGAGTGCAGCTACGACAACACTCAAGAAGATCGACACCATCCAGGACAAAGCAGCCTGCTTGATTGGCACCCTATCTACCACCCTAAACATTCACTCCCTTCACCACTGGTACACCGTGGCTGCAGTGTGTACCATCCACAAGATGCAGTGCAGCAACTCGCCAAGGCTTCTTCAACAGCACCTCCCAAACCCGCGACCTCGACCACCTAGAAGGACAAGGGCAGCAGGCACATGGAAACAACACCACCTGCACATTCCCCTCCAAGTCACAAACCATCCAGACTTGGAAATATATCGCCGTTCCTTCATCGTTGCTGCGTCAAAATCCTGGAGCTCCCTACCTGACAGCACTCTAGGAGAACCTTCACCACACGGACTGCAGTGGTTCAAGGCGGCGGCTCACCACCACCTTCTCAAGGGCAATTAGGGATGGGCAATAAATGCTGGCCTTGCCAGCGATGCCCACATCCCATAAACTAATAAAAAAAACCTTCTGGGTTAAAAAAAATTCTCCTCAGCTCCCCTCTAATCTTTCTACCAATTACTTTAAATCGATGGCCCCTGGTCACTGACCCCTCCGCTAAGGGAAATAGGTCCAACCTATCCACTCTATCTAGGCCCCTCAGAATTTTGTACACCTCAATTAAATCACCCATCAGCCTCCTCTGTCCCAAAGAAAACAATCCCAGCCTATCCAATCTTTTCTCATAGCTAAAATTCTCCAGTCCTGGCAACATCCTCGTAAATCTCCTCTGTACTCTCTCCAATGCAATCACATCTTTCCTGTAATGTGGTGACCAGAACTGTACACAGTACTAAGCTGTGGCCTAACTAGTGTTTTATACAGTTCTAGCAGAACCTCCCTGCGCTTATATTCTATGCCTCGGCTAATAAAGGAAAGTATCCCGTATGTCTTCTTAACTACCTTATGCTACCTTCAGGGATCTGTAGACATGCACTCCAAGGTCCCTCTGTTCCTCTACACCTCTTAATATCCTCCCATTTTTATTGTGTATTCCCTTGCCTTGTTTGCCCTCCCCAAATGCATTACCTCACACTTCCCCAGATTGAATTCCATTTGTCACTTTTCTGCTCACCTGACCAGTCCATTGATATCTTCCTGCAGTCCACAGCTTTCTTCCTCACTATCAACCGCACAGCCAACTTTTGTATCATCTGTGAACTTCTTAAATGTAGGAGGCTTGATTAAGTCCAAATCATTGATAACTACCACAAAAAGCAAGGGACCTAGTACTGAACCCTGCGGAACCCCACTGGAAACAGCCTTCCAGTCACAAAAACACCAGTCAACCATTACCCTTTGCTTCCTGCCACTGAGCCAATTCTGGATCCAACTTGCCACTTTCCCTAGGATCCCATGGGCTTTTAATTTTCTGACCAGTCTGCCATGTGGGACCTTGTCAAAAGCATTGCTAAAATCCATGTACACTACATCAAATGCGCTACCCTTGTCGATCCGCCTTGTTTCCTCCTCAAAAAATTCAATCAAGTTAGTCAGATACGACCTTTCCTTAACAAATCCATGCTGACTGTCTTTGATTAATCTGTGCCTTTCTAAATGATGATTAATACTGTCCCTCAGAATTTTTGCAATAATTTGCCCACCACTGAGGCTAGGCTGACTGGCCTGTAATTATTCGGTCTATCTCTTTCTCCCTTTTTAAACATTGGTGCAACGTTAGCAGTCCTCCAATCCTCCAGCACCACACCTGTAGCCAGAGAGGATTGGAAAATGATGGTCAGAGCCTCCGTTATTTCCTCACTTGCTTCTTTTAACAGCCTGAGATACATTTCACCCGGGCCTGTCGATTTATCTACTTTCAAAGATGCCAAACCCCTTAATACTTCCTCTCTCACTATGTTTATCCCATTCGATATTTCACACTCCTCTTCCTTAACTACAATGTCTGCATCCTCCCCCTCTTTTGTGAAGGCAGACGCAAAGTATTCATTAAGAACAATACCCACGTCTAACGGAGGCTCTGACCATCATTTTCCAATCCTCTCTGGCTACAGGTGTGGTGCTGGAGGATTGGAGGACTGCTAACGTTGCACCAATGTTTAAAAAGGGAGAAAGAGATAGACCGAATAATTACAGGCCAGTCAGCCTAACCTCGGTGGTGGGCAAATTATTGCAAAAATTCTGAGGGACAGTATTAATCATCATTTAGAAAGGCACGGATTAATCAAAGAGAGTCAGCATGGATTTGTTAAGGAAAGGTCGTATCTGACTAACTTGATTGAATTTTTTTGAGGAGGAAACACATAGGTTACCCTTTTGGTCTCTAATAGAATCATAGAATCATTACAGCAGAGAAGGAGGCCATTCAGTCCATCGAGCCTGTGCCGACTCTTTGTAAGAGCAATCCAGTTAGTCCCATTTCCCCACTCTTTCCTTGTAGCCCTGTAAATGTTTTCCATTCCAACATTTATCCAATTCCTTTTTAAAAGCCACGATTGAATCTGCTTCCACCACCCTTTCAGGCAGCGCATTCCAGATCATAACTACTTGCCGCATAAAAAACTTTTTCCTTACATCGCCTTTGGTTATTTTGCCAATCACCTTAAATCCGTGTCCTCTGGTTCTCAATCCTTCCACCAATGAGAAAAGTTTCTCTTTATTTACTTTATCTAAACCCTTCATGATTTTGAACACTTCTATTAAATCTCCTTTCAACCTTCTCTACTGAAAGGAGAACAACTCCAACTTCTCCAGTCTACCCACGTAACTGAAAGCCCACATCTCTGGAACCATTCTAGTAAATCTTTTCTGCACCCTCTCTAAGGCCTTCACATCCTTCCAGAAAGCGGTGCCCAGGATTGGACACAATACTCCAGTTTTGGCCGAACCAGTGTTTTATAAAGGTTCATCATAACTTCCTTGCTTTTGTACTCTATGCCTCTTATTTATAAAACCCAGGATCCCGTATGCTTTTTGAACCGCTTTCTCAACCTGCCTTGCCACCTTCAAGAACCTGTGCACATATACCCCCAGATCTCTTTGTTCCGGCACCCCCTTTAGAATTGTACCCTTTAGTTTATATTGCCTCTCCTTGTTCTTCCTACCAAAATGTACCATTTCACACTTTTGAGTTAAATTTCATCTGCCACATGTCTGCCCATTCCACCAGTCTGTCTATATCCTCTTGAAGTTTATCACTATCCTCCTCACTGTTCAACACACTTCCAAGTTTTGTGTCGTCTGCAAATTTGGAAATTGTGCCCTCTACACCCAAGCCCAAGTCATTAATATTAATCAGAAAAGCAGTGGTCCCATTACTGACCCCTGGAGAACACCACTGTATACCTTCCTCCAGTCCGAAAAACAATCGTTCACCACTACCCACTGTTTTCTGTCACTTAGCCAATTTCGTATCCACGCAGCCACTGCCCCATTTATTCCATGGGCTTCAACTTTGCTGACAAGCATATTATATGGCACTTCATCAAATGCCTTTTGGAAGTCCATATACACAACATCAACTGCATTGCCCTCATCAACCCTCTCTGTTACGTCATCAAAAAACTCAATCAAGTTAGTTAAACACGATTTGCCTGTATTTACAAAACATCTTTGGGTTTTCCTTGATTTTACTTGCCAATATTTTTTCATGTCCTCTCTTTTCTTTCCTAATTTCCTTTTTAATTTCACCCCTGCACTTTCTATACTCCTCCATGCTTTTTGCACTATTAAGAACATAAGAAATAGGAGCAGGAGTAGGCCAATCGGCCCCTCGAGCCTGCTCCGCCATTCAATAAGATCATGGCTGATCTGATCCGAACCTCAAATCTAAATTCATGTCCATTTCCTGCCCGCTCCCCATAACCCCTAATTCCCTTTACTTCTAGGAAACTGTCGATTTCTGTTTTAAATTTATTTAATGATGTAGCTTCCACAGCTTCCTGGGGCAGCAAATTCCACAGACCTACTACCCTCTGAGTGAAGAAGTTTCTCCTCATCTCAGTTTTGAAAGAGCAGCCCCTTATTCTAAGATTATGCCCCCAGTTCTAGTTTCACCCATCCTTGGGAACATCCTTACCGCATCCACCCGATCAAGCCCCTTCACAATCTTGTATGTTTCAATAAGATCGCCTCTCATTCATCTGAACTCCAATGAGTAGAGTCCCAATCTACGCAACCTCTCCTCATACGTCCGCCCCCTCATCCCCAGGATTAACCGAGTGAACCTTCTTTGTACTGCCTCGAGAGCAAGTATGTCTTTTCTTAAGTATGGACACCAAAACTGTATGCAGTATTCCAGGTGCGGTCTCACCAATACCTTATATAACTGCAGCAATACCTCCCTGTTTTTATATTCTATCCCCCTAGCAATAAAAGCCAACATTCCATTGGCCTTCTTGATCACCTGCTGCACCTGCATACTAACTTTTTGATTTTCTTGCACTAGGACCCCCAGATCCCTTTGTACTGCAGTACTTGCCAGTTTCTCGCCATTAAGATAATAACTTGCTCTCTGATTTTTCCTGCCAAAGTGCATAACCTCACATTTTCCAATATTGTATTGCATCTGCCAAATCTCCACCCACTTACCCAGCCTGTCTATATCCCCTTGTAGGTTTTTTATGTCCTCCTCACTCTCTACTTTCCCTCCCATCTTTGTATCATCTGCAAACTTTGATATGTTACACTCGGTCCCCTCCTCCAAATCGTTAATATAGATTGTAAAGAATTGGGGACCCAGCACCGACCCCTGCGGAACACCACTGGCTACTGGTTGCCAGTCCGAGAATGAACCATTTATCCCAACTCTCTGCTTCCTGTTAGATAACCAATCGCCCACCCGTGCCAGAATATTACCCCCAATCCAGTGATTCTTTATCTTGAGCAATAATCTTTTATGTGGCACCTTGTCGAATGCCTTCTGGAAGTCTCAATACACTACGTCCACTGGTTCCCCTTTATCCACCCTGTACGTTATGTCCTCAAAGAACTCAAGCAAATTTGTCAGACATGACTTCCCCTTCGTAAAGCCATGCTGACTTTGTCCAATTAAATTATGCTTATCCAAATGTTCCGCTACTGTCTCCTCAATAATAGACTCCAAAATTTTACTCACCACAGATGTTAAGCTAACTGGTCTATAATTTCCAGCCTTCTGCCTTCTACCCTTTTTAAATAACGGTGTTACATTAGTAGTTTTCCAATCTGCCGGGACCTTTGCCGAGTCCAGAGAATTTTGGAAAATTATTACCAAAGCATCCACAATCCCTACTGCCACTTCCCACAAGACCCTGGCATGTAAGCGATCAGGTCCAGGGGATTTATCCGCCTTGAGTCCCATTAATTTACTGAGTACCAATTCCTTAGTGATTTTAATCGTATTAAGCTCCTCCCCCACTTGAGCCCCCTGTTTGTCCAGTGTTGGGATATTCTTAGTGTCCTCTACCGTAAAGACTGAAACAAAATATTTGTTCAGCATTTTTGCCATCTCCATGTTTCCCACCATTAATTTCCCGGTCTCATCCTCTAAGGGACCTACGTTTGCCTTAGCCACCCTTTTTCTTTTTATATAACTATAGAAACTCTTGCTATCTGTTTTTATATTTTTTGCTAATTTATTTTCATAATCTATCTTCCCTTTCTTAATCAATCCTTTCGTTACTTTTTGCTGTCTTTTGAAGACTTCCCAATCTTCTATCCTCCCACTAAGTTTGGCTACCTTATATGCCCTTGTTTTTAGTTGGATACGGTCCTTAATTTCTTTACTTAGCCACGGATGGCTGAGGTTTCTTTTACACCCTTTTTTCCTCAGTGGAATATATATTTTTTGAAAGATGCAAAATAACTCCTTAAATGAACACTTCTGCTCATGTACCGTCCTACCCTTTAATCTATTTTCCCAGTCCACTCCAATCAGCTCCACTCTCATACCATCATAGTCTCCTTTATTCAAGCTCAGTACGCTTGTTTGAGGACCAACCTTCTCACCCTCTAATTGGATATGGAATGTAACCATGTTATGGTCACTCATTCCAAGGGGATCCTTAACTAGGACATTATTAATTAATCCTGGCTCATTGCACAGGACCAGGTCCAAGGTTGCTTGCCCCCTTGTAGGATCAGTTACATACTGCTCAAGAAATCCATCCCTAATACACTCAATAAACTCTTCCTCAAGGCTGCCCTGCCCAATTTGATTTGTCCAGTCAATATGATAGTTAAAATCCCCCATAATTATAGCTGTTCCCTTATTACATGCCCCGACTATTTCCTGACTAATACTTCTTCCAGCAGAGTTGCAACTATTAGGAGGCCTATATACTACACCCACTAATGTTTTTTTCCCCTTATTATTCCTTATCTCTACCCAAACTGTTTCATTATCCTGATCCTTTGTCCCAATATCATTTCTCTGCATTACAGTGATTCCTTCCTTTATTAACATAGCCACCCCACCTCCCCTTCCTTCCTGCCTGTCCTTCCTGATTGTTAAATACCCTGGCATATTTAATTCCCAGTTGTTGTCACCCTGCAGCCATGTTTCTGTAATGGCCACAAGATCATACCCATACGTAGTTATTTGTGCCGTTAACTTGTCCATTTTGTTACGAATGCTATGTGCATTCAGATAAAGAACTTTCAAATATGTTTTGTGACACTTAGTTCCTGCTTTTTCCTTTTTTAACACTTTACCTTTTACTCCATACCTCTGTCCCTTCCTGACACGCTTTCCTCTGTCTCCCTGCTCAGTTCTATTGAGTTCTCGGTATCTGACATAAGCTTCCCTTTTTTGCCTTATCCTACCCTATATGCTCCTTGACATCCAGGGGACTCTCGATCTGGGAGTCCCACCCTTTTTCTTTGTGGGAACATATTTGCTCTGATGTATTACTCTGTTCCTTGAGGAACTTATTGGTGTATTAATTACTTTGTCACTGGGTCAAAATCCTGGAACTCCCTACCTAACAGCACTGTGGAAGAACCTTCACCACACGGACTGCAGCAGTTCAAAAAGGCGGCTCACCACCACCTTCGAGGGCAATTAAGAATGGGCAATAAATGCAGCGACGCCCACATCCCATGAACGAATAAAAATAAAATCAGTGGAGTAAAAGTACTTGAGAAACTAATGGGACTAAAAGCCCATAAATCCCCTGGACCTGATGGCCTACATCCAAGGGTTCTAAAAGAGATGGCTGTAGAGATAGTGGATGCACTGGTTGTGATCTTCCAAAATTCCCTAATTTCTAGAGCGGTCCCAGCAGATTGGAAGGTAGGAAATGTAACCCCGCTATTCAAGAAAGGAGGGAGAGAGAAAACAGGGAACTACAGGTCAGTTAGCATGACATCAGTCATCGGGAAAATGCTGGAATCCATTATTAAGGAAGTGGTAACAGGGCACTTAGAAAATCATAATATGATTAGGCAGAGTCAACATGGTTTAATGAAAGGGAAATGTTTGACAAATTTATTAGTGTTTTTTGAGAATGTAACTAGCAGGGTAGATAAAGGGGAACCAGTGGATGTAGTATATTTGGATTTTCAAAAGGCATTCGATAAGGTACCACATAAAAGGTTGTTACACAAGATAAGGGCTCATGGGGTGGGGGGGAAACATATTAGCATGGATAGAGGATTGGTTAATGGACAGAAAACAGAGAGTAGGGATAAACAGATCATTTTCAGGTTGGCAGGCTGTAACTAGTGGGTTACTGCAAGGATCGGTGCTTGGACCTCAACCATTTACAATCTACATTAATGACTTGGATGAAGGGACCGAGTGTAAAGTTTGCTGACGATCCAAAGCTGGGTGGGAAAGTAAGCTGTGAGGAGGACACAGAGTCTGCAAAGGGATATAGACAGATTAAGTGAGTGGGCAAGAAGGATCTGGAATGCACTACCTGAGGGGGTAGTGGAGGCAGGTTCAAACATGGCCTTCAAAAGGGAACTGGATAAGTACTTGAAAGTAAAAAATTTGCAGGGCTACGGGGATCGGGCAGGGGAGTGGGACTAGCTGGATTGCTCTTGCACAGAGCCGGCAGTGACTCGATGGGCCGAATGGCCTCCTTCGATGCTATAACCTATGATTCTATGATTAGGTGGAACACACTGCCCAAGGATCAATTGAGATGTTTAAAGAGAAAGGTACTTACTTTATTAGGAAGTGTTTTAAGGGATATGGCAACGGAGCAGGGAATTGAGATTGAAAAGACAAGTGCTGATGTGGCTAACACAATGATACAGCAGGCTTAGCCCGAGCAATACAGTTTCCTAATTTACAAACCTCTTTAACACCATTCCAATTGTCCACTAGATGAACTTTGGCAATATTATTGACTCCTGTATGAACCGTGAATAACCCAGTGTCTGAATTGTTCATCTGTAAAGAAATGGGAGAACTTGCATGAACTGCCACTTTCTTCTGCAATATAAAGTTCTAAAATTGATTTTCTGAGCTTCATACATAGTAATTACAACATGGAAAAAGGCCATTCAGCCCACCCAGTGCGTGTTGGTGTTTACCCCCCACATGAACAGTAATCCTGTGCGTGACCTATTCCCATATCCTTTCATCTTTTTTTCCTTCAACCACCAATTTAACCTATTCTTAAAAGTTTACATGGTCTCTGCTTCAATCAATCACCAATTCTGGTAGTGCATTCCACAGCCTCACAACCCTTTGTGTGTAAAAAAAAATTTCTCCTAATCTCTTACTGTAATCTTATATCGATAGCAGGAAAGAATTTGGAATCTTTGTTCAAAGATATAATAGAAAAACATCTAGAAACCAAAAATATAATAAAGAATAGTCAGCACAGATTTCAAAAGGGAAGATCATGTTTGACCAACCTTATTGCATTCTTTGAACAAGTAACAGAAAGGGTAGACAAGGGTAATGCAATGGATACATGGACTTTCAAACGGCCTGCGATACAGTACTGCATAGTAGACTCATGACTAAGATCAGAGCATGTGGAGTCGGGGACAAGTAGCAGAATGGATAGCAAACTGGCTACAAAACAGAGAGCACAGGTTAAAGGTCGTTACTTAGACTGGTGGAAGGTGGGAAGTGGTGTTCCACAAGGATCAGTGCTGGGACCACTTCTGTTCACCATGTACAGAATCAGAGCACAGGAGGAGGCCATTTGGCCCATTGTGTCTATGCCAACTCTTTGAAAGACCTATCCAAATAGTCCCACTCCTCTGCTCTTTCCTCAATGCCCTGAAAATTTCTCCTTTTCAAGTATATCTACAATTCCCTTTTGAAAGTTACTACTGAATCTGTTTCCACCACTCTTTTAGACAATGCATTCCAGATCATAACTCGCTGCCTTAAAGAAACTATTCTCCCCCCTTGCTTATTTGCCAATTATTTTAAATCTGTCCTCTGGTTACCGACCCTCCTGCCAGTGAAAACATTTTCTCCCTATCTACTCTATCAAAACCCTTCATAATTTTGAATGCCTGTATTAATTCTCCCCTTAACCTTCTCTGCTCTAAGGAGAACAATCCCAGCTTCTCCAGTCTCTCCACATAACTCATCCCTAGTACCATTCTTTTAAATTGCCTCTGCACCCTCTCCAAGGCCTTGACATCCTCCCTAAAGTGTGGTGCCCAGAATTGAACACAATAATCTTGCTGAGGCCTAACCAGTGTTTTATAAAGGTTTGCTGTAACTTCCTTACTTTTGTACTCTTATACCTCTATGCATAAAGCCAAGGATCCCACATGCCTTTTGAAACAGATTCATCAACTTGTCCTGCCACCTTCAAAGATTGGTGTACGTGAACACCTAGGTCTATCTCTTCCTGCACCCCCTTTAAAATTGTACCATTTAGTTTAGATTGCCTCTCCTCATTTTTCCTTCCAAAATGCATCACTTCGCACTTCTCAGCATTACATTTCATCTGCCACGTGTCTGCCCATTTCACCAGTCTGTCTATGTCTTCCTGAAGTCTACTACTATCCTCCTCACTGTTTACTATACTTCCAAGCTTTGTGTCATCTGTAAACTTTGAAATTACATCCTGTATACCCAAGTTCAGGTAATTAATATATATATCAAAAAGAGCAGCGGTCCCAATACTGACCTCCGGGGAACCCCACTGTATACTTCCCTCCAGTCTGAAAAACGACAAAGGGACCTGGGTGTCCGTGTACACCAATCACCGAAAGCAAACATGCAGATGCAGCAGTTAGGAAGGCAAATGGTATGTTGGCCTTCATTGCAAGAGGATTTGAGTACAGGAGCAAGGATGTCTTACTGCAGTTATACAGGACCTTGGTGAGACCACACCTGGAGTATTGTGTGCAGTTCTGGTCTCCTTACCTAAGAAAGGATATACTTGCCATTGAGGGAGTGCAGCGAAGGTTCACCAGACTGATTCCTGGGATAGCAGGACTGTCATATGAGGAGAGATTGGGTCGACTCGGCCTGTATTCACTCGAGTTTAGAAGAATGAAACATATAAATTTCTGTCAGGGCTCGACAGACTGGATGCAGGGAGGATGTTTCCCCTGCCTGAGGGGTCTGGAATGAGGGGTCACAGTCTCAGGTTACGGGGTAGGACATTTAGGACTGATGAGGGGATGAGGAGAAATTTCTTCACTCAGAGGGTGGTGAACCTGTGGAATTCTCTACCACAGAAGGCTGTGGAGACCAAGTTGCTGAATATATTTAAGAAGGAGATAGATAGATTTCTAGACACAAAAGGCATCAATGGGTATGAGGAGAGAGCGGGAATATAGTATCGAGATAGAAAATCAGCCATGATCATACTGAATGGCGAAGCAGGCTTGAAGGGCCGAATGGCCTCCTCCTGCTCCTGTTTTCTATGTTTCTAACCATTTACCACTACTCTCTGCTTTCTATCCATGGCGCCATTGCCCCTTTAATCCCATGGGCTTCAATTTTGCTAACAAGTCTATTACGTGGCACCTTCTAAAAGTCGATTTGCACAACATCAACTGCAATATCTTCAGCAACCCTCTCTGTTATTTTATTAAAGAACTCAATCAAGTTTGTCAAACATGATTTGCCTTTAATAAATCCATTTATTATCTCATGTTCTTCCAAGTGACAATGTCACAGATTATGGTCTCTAGGTTTTCTCACCACTGACGTACTGGTGAATGGTCTGAAATATTCTGCACATATTAAAAGTTAGGGAAGAGATAGCAGAGGCTATATATATATATATATATATATATATATATAAATAATTCATTAGAAAAGTGAATAGTGCCAGAGGCATAGATTTAAAGTGATTGGTAGAAGGATTAGAGTGGAAATGAGGAAAAATATTTTCACCCAGAGGATGGTGGGGGTCTGGAACTCACTGCCTGAGAGGGTGGTAGAGACAGAAACCCTCAACTCATTTAAAAAATATTTCGATGTGCACCTGAAGAGCCGTGACCTCCAGGGCTAAGAATCAAATGCGGGAAAGTGGGATTAGGCTGGGTGGCTCGTTTCTCAGCCGGTGCGGACACGATGGGCCGAATGGCCTCCTTCCGTGCCGTATATTTTCTATGATTCTATGACTGGCGGACAACTAAAGTGATTCCTATATTTTAAAAGGGGGGAGGGAACAAGTCCAGGGAACTATAGACCAGTTAGCTTAACGTTGGTGGTAGGAAAGATAACGGAATCGTTACTCAAAGATGTAATAGAAAAACATCTAGAAACTGAAAATATAATAAAGAGTAGTCAGCACAGATTTCAGAAGGGAAAGTTATGCTTGACCAAACTTACTGAATTCTTTGAAGAAGTAACAGAAAGTGTAGAAAAGGGTAATGTAGTAGATGTAATATATTTGGATTTTCAAAAGGCCTTTGATAAAAGTACTGCATAGTAGACACATGATTAAGGTCAGAGCATGTGGAGTCAGGGGACAGGTAGTAGAATGGATAGCAAGCTGACTACTAAACAGGAAAGAGAGTGTAGAGGTTAAGGGCATCTAATCAGGCTGGCAAAAGGTGGGAAGTAGTGTTCCACAGGAATCGGTGCTGGGACCACTGTTGTTCAGAATTTACATTAACGATTTGCACTCGAGAATCGGAATTATAATTTCAAAATTTGTGGGCGACACCAAATTGGGGGGTATAGTCAATACAAAGGAAGAATGCACCAAATGCAAGAAGACATTAATTAACTTGCAGAATCTGTGCTTAATTGGAAAATTAATTTCAATATAGCGAAGAGTGAGGTGTGCATTTTGGTAGGAAGAATAAGGAGGCCACATACTGCTTGGATAATAAGAGTCTGAATGGGATTGAGAAGCAAAGAGATCTCAGGGTACAGATACACAAATCACAAAGTAGGGACACAGGTTAATAAGGCCATAAAAAAGGCAAACCATGCAGTGGGGGTTCATTTCTACCAGAAAAGTTATGTTAAACTTGTTTAGAATCTCAGTTACATCACACCTGGAGTACTCTGCACAATTCTGGTCTTTATATTATAAAAAGGATATAGAGGCACTGGAGAAGGTGCAAAAAAGATTCACAAGGATGATACCAGAACTGAGACGATATACTTATCAGGAAAGACTGAACAGGCTGGGGCTCTTTTCTCTAGAAAAGAAAAGGCTGAAGGGGTGACCTGATAGAGGTCTTTAAGAAAATGAAAGGTTGTGATAGGGTACACGTAGAGAAAATGTTTCCACTTTTTTTTTTATTCATTCATGAGATGTGGGCATCGCTGGCGAGGCCAGCATTTATTGCCCATCCTTAATTGCCCTCGAGAAGGTGGTTCCAAGCCGCTTTCTTGAACCGCTGCAGTCTATGTGGTGAAGGTACTCTCACAGTGCTGTTAGGTAGGGAGTTCAGGATCTTGACCCAGCGACAATGAAGGAACGGTAAAATATTTCCAAGTCAGGATGGTGTGTGACTTGGAGGGGAACGTGCAGGTGGTGTTGTTCCCATGCGCCTGCTGCCCTTGTCCTTGTCCTTGTCCTTTTAGGTGGTAGGTATCGCAGGTTTGGAAGGTGCTGTTGAAGAAGCCTTGGCGAGTTGCTGCAGTGCATCTTGTGGATGTTACACACTGCAGTCACAGCGTGCCAATGGAGGGAGTGAATGTTTAAGGTGGTGGATAGGGTGCCAATCAAGCGGGCTGCTTTGTCCTGGATGGTGTCGAGCTTCTTGAGTGTTGTTGAAGCTGCACTCATCCAGGCAGGTGGAGAGTATTCCATCACACTCCTGACTTAGAAAACAGGAGCAGGAGTAGGCCATTCGACCCTTCTCCGCCATTCAATATGATCGTGGCTGATCCTCTATCTCAATACCATATTCCCGCTCTCTCCCCATACCCCTTGATGCCTTTTGTGTCTATAAATCTATCTAGCTCCTTCTTAAATATATTCAGTGGCTTGGCCTCCATAGCATTCTGTTGGAGAATTCTACAGGTTCACCACCCCGAGTGAAGAAATTTCTCCTCATCTCAGTCCTAAATGTCCTACCCCATATCCTGAGACTGTGACCCCTTGTTCTGGACCCCCAGCCAGGGGAAACATCCTCCCTGCTTCCAGTCTCTCTAGCCATTTCAGAATTTTATATGTTTCAATGAGATCCCCTCTCATTCTTCTTGTGCCTTGTAGATGGTGGAAAGGCTTTGGGGAGTCAGGTGGTGAGTTACTTGCCGCAGAATACTCAGCCACTGACCTGCTCGTGCAGCCACAGTGTTTATATGGCTGGTCCAGTTAAGTTTCTGGTCAATGGTGACCCCCAGGATATTGATGGTGGGGGATTCGGCGATGGTAATACCATTGAATGTCAAGTGGAGGTGGTTAGATTCTCTCTTGTTGGAGGGTCATAGAGTCATAGAGCACGGATAGAGGCCCTTCGGCCCATCGTGTCCGCGCCGGCCATCAAGCCCTGTCTACTCTAATCCCATATTCCAGCATTTGGTCCATAGCCTTGTATGCTATGGCATTTCAAGTGCTCATCCAAATGCTTCTTGAATGTTGTGAGGGTTCCTGCCTCCACAACCCTTTCAGGCAGTGAGTTCCAGACTCCAACCACCCTCTGGGTGAAAAAGTTTTTTCTCAAATCCCCTCTAAACCTCCCGCCTTTTACCTTGAATCTATGCCCCCTTGTTATAGAACCCTCAACGAAGGGAAAAAGCTCCTTAGTATCCATCCTATCTGTGCCCCTCATAATTTTGTACACCTCAATCATGTCCCCCCTCAGCCTCCTCTGCTCCAAGGAAAACAAACCCAATCTTCCCAGTCTCTCATCATAGCTGAAGCGCTCCAGCCCTGGTAACATCCTGGTGAATCTCCTCTGCACCCTCTCCAAAGCGATCACATCCTCCCTGTAGTGTGGCGACCAGAACTGCACACAGTACTCCAGCTGTGGCCTAACCAGTGTTTTATACAGCTCCATCATAACCTCCTTGCTCTTATATTCTATGCCTCGGCTAATAAAGGCAAGTATCCCATATGCCTTCTTTACCACCTTATCTACCTGTTCCGCCGCCTTCAGGGATCTGTGAACTTGCACACCAAGATCCCTCTGACCCTCTGTCTTGCCTAGGGTCCTCCCATTCATTGTGTATTCCCTTGCCTTGTTAGTCCCTCCAAAGTGCATCACCTCGCACTTTTCCGGGTTAAATTCCATTTGCCACTGTTCCGCCCATCTGACCAACCCATCTATATCGTCCTGCAGACTGAGGCTATCCTCCTCGCTATTTACCACCCTACCAATTTTTGTATCATCAGCGAACTTACTGATCATACCTTTTACATTCATATCCAAGTCATTAATGTAGACCACAAACAGCAAGGGACCCAGCACCGATCCCTGTGGTACCCCACTGGCCACAGGCTTCCAGTCACAAAAACAACCTTCGACCATCACCCTCTGCCTTCTGCCACTAAGCCAGTTTTGTATCCAAAGTGCCATGGCACCCTGGATTCCATGGGCTCGTACCTTCTTGACCAGTCTCCTGTGCGGGACTTCATCGAAGGCCTTACTGAAATCCATGTATACCACATCCACTGCGTTACCCCCTCAAAAAATTCAATCAAATTAGTCAGACATGATCTTCCCTTGACAAAGCCATGTTGATTAACCCTGATTAATCCCTGCTTCTCCAAGTGGAGACTAATTTTGTCCTTCAGAATCTTTTCCAATAATTTTCCTACCACTGATGTTAGGCTCACTGGCCTGTAGTTCCCCGGTTTTTCCCTACTCCCCTTCTTGAATAATGGTACTACATTAGCGGTTCTCCAGTCCTCTGGCACATCCCCTGTGGCCAGAGAGGTTCTGAATATATGTGTTAGAGCCCCCGCAATCTCCTCCTTTGCCTCACACAGTAGCCTGGGATACATTTCGTCCGGGCCTGGGGATTTATCCATTTTTAGGCCTGCTAAAACCGCCAATACCTCCTCCTGCTCGATGTTAATATGTTCGAGTATATCACAGTCCCCCTGCCGTATTTCTATGTCTACATCGTCCTTCTCCATAGTGAAAACAGATGTAAAAAATTCATTTAGAACCCCTCCTACATCTGCCGGCTCCACACACACATTGCCATTTTTGTTCCTAATGGGCCCTATTTTTTCCCTAGTCATCCTCTTACCCTTAATATACTTATAAAACATCTTAGGATTTTCCTTTATTTTGCTCGCCAGTGTTATTTCATGGCCCCTCCTTGATCTCCTAATTTCTTTTTTAAGTATCCCCCTGCACTTTTTGTACTCCTCTAGGGCTTCCTCCGTTTTTAGCCTTTTGTATCTGCCAAAAGCCCTCCTTTTTTTTCCTAATCCATTCTCGTATATCCCCTGACATCCAAGGTTCCCTGGAGTTCTTGGAACCACCCTTGACCTTTACGGGAACATGTTGCCATTGTATGGTCTCAATCTCCCTTCTGAAAGACTCCCATTGCTCCGATGCGGATTTTCCTACAAGCAGTTGATCCCAGTCCATTTTGGCCAGATCCTGCCTTATCCTATTAAAATCGGCCTTCCCCCAATTTAGAACCTTTATTTCCGGCCCCTCCCTGTCCTTTTCCATGACCACCTTAAATCTCACCGAATTATGGTCACTGTCACCAAAGTGCTCACCTACTAGCACTTCTTCCACTTGGCCGGCCACATTCCCTAGAATTAGGTCCAGTACCGCCCCCTCTCTTGTAGGACTTTCTACATGCTGGCTCAAAAAGCTCTCCTGGATGCACGTTAAGAATTTTGTACCCTCTAAGCCTTTTACACTCTGAGTATCCCAGTTAATATTGGGGAAGTTGAAATCCCCCACTATTATTACCCTATTATTTGCACAATTTTCTGAGATTTGCCTACATATCTGTTCCTCTATCTCCCCCTGACTGTTTGGGGGTCTATAGTACACTCCCATCAAAGTGCTTGCCCCCTTTATGTTTTTAAGCTTCACCCATATGGCCTCATTAGAGGAACCTGCTAACATATCATCCCTCCTTATGGCAGTAATTGATTGTTTAATTAATATTGCGAACCCCCCTCCTCTTATACCTCCCCCTCTGTCTCGCCTGAAGATTCTGTACCCCGGAATATTGAGCTGCCAGTCTTGCCCCTCCCTCAACCATGTCTCTGTGACAGCAACAATATCATACTCCCATGTGTTTATCAACACCTTCAGTTCATCCACCTTATTCGCAAGACTCCTTGCATTAAAATAGATGCCATCCAGCCTTGCCCTTACATATTTGCCCTGTCTTCCAAGCTGACAGGTTTTTTTCTCTATATTTGGCTGCACATCACCCCCTATTGTAGCTCCACTCTGTATCCCATCCCCCTGCCAAGTTAGTTTAAACCCCCCCCCCCCAAACAGTGCCAGCAAACCTCCCCGAGGGTGTTGTTGCCTGGCACTTGTCTGATGCGAATGTTACTTGCCACTTATCAGCCCAAGCCTGGATGTTGTTCAGGTCTTGCTGCATGCGGGCACGGACTGCTTCATTATCTGAGGGGTTGCGAATGGAACTGAACACTGTGCAACCATCAGCGAACATCTCCATTTCTGACCTTATGATGGAGGGAAGGTCATTGATGAAGCAGCTGAAGATGGTTGGGCCTAGGACACTGCCCTGAGGAACTCCTGCAGCAATGTCCTGGGGCTGAGATGATTGGCCTCCAACAACCACTACCATCTTCCTTTGTGCTAGCTATGACACCAGCCACTGGAGAGTTTTCCCCGATTCCCATTGACTTCAATTTTACTAGGGCTCCTTGATGCCACACTCGGTCAAATGCTGCCTTGATGTCAAGGGCAGTCACTCTCACCTCACCTCTGGAATTCAGATCTTTTGTCCAAGTTTAGACGAAGGCTGTAACGATATCTGGAGCTCAGTGGTCCTGGCGGAACCCAAACTGAGCATTGGTGAGCAGGTTGTTGGTGAGTAAATGCCGCTTGATAGCACTGTCGACGACACCTTCCGTCACTTTGCTGATGAATGAGAGTAGACTGATGGGGTGGTAATTGGCCAGATTGGATTTGTCCTGCTTTTTGTTGACAGGACATACCTGGGCAATTTTCCACTTGTCGGGTAGATGCCAGTGTTGTAGCTGCACTGGAACAGTTTGGCTAGATGTGCTGTTAGTTCTGGAGCACAAGTCTTCAGCACTACAGCCGGGACATTGTCGGGGCCCACAGCCTTTGCTGTATCAAGTGCACTCAGCCATTTCTTGATTTCACGTGGAGTGAATCAAATTGGCTGAAGACTGGCCTCTGTAATAGTGGGGATCTCAGGAGGAGGCCGAGATGTAACATTCACTTGGAAGATGGTTGCAAACGCTTCAGCCTTGTCTTTTGCACTCACGTGCTGGGTTCTGCCATCATTGTGGATGGGGATGTTCACGGAGCCTCCTCCTCCTGTTCGTTGTTTAATTGTCCACCACCATTAATGACTGGAAGTGGCAGGACTGCAGAGCTTTGATCTGAACCATTGGTTGTGTGATCACTTAGCTCTATCTAGAGCTTGCTGCTTCTGCTGTTTAGCATGCATGTAGTCCTGTGTTGTAGCTTCACCAGAGGTTGACATCTCATTTTTAGGTATGCCTGGTGCTGCTCCTGGCATGCTCGTCTACACTCCTCATTGAACAGGGGTTGATCCCCTGGCTTGTTGGTGATGGTAGAGTAAAGGATTTGCTAGACCATAAGGTTGCAGATTGTGATGGAATACAATTCTGCTGCTGCTGATGTCCCACAGCACCTCATGGATGCTAAGTTTTGAGCTGCTAGATCTGTTCTGAATCTATCCCATTTAGCACGGTGGTAGTGCCACACAACACGATGGGCGGTGTCTTCAGTATGAAGATGGGACTTCATCTCCACAAGGACCAAGCGGTGGTCACTCCTACCAATGCTGTCACGGACAACTGCATCTGTGACAGGTAGATTGGTGAGGATGAGGTTAAGTAGGTTTTTGCCCTCGTATTGGTTCTCTCACCACCTGCCAGAGGCCCAGTCTGGCAGCGATGTCCTTCGGGACTTGACCAGTAGCGGTGCTACCAAGCCACTCTTGGTGATAGGCATTGAAGTCCCCCACCCAGAGTACATTCTGTGCCCTTGCTACCCTCAGTGCTTCCTCCATGTGGTGCTCAACATGGAGGAGGACTGATTCATCAGCTGAGGGAGGGCGGTAGATGGTAATCACATGGAGATTTCCTTGCCCATGTTTGACCTGATGCCATGAGACTTCATGGGGTCCGGAATTAATGTTGAGAGCTCCCAGGGCCACTCCCTCCTGACTGTATACCACTGTGCCGCCACCTCTGGTAGGTCTGTCTGCCAGTGGGACAGGTCCTACCCAGGGATGGTGATGGAAGAGTCTGGGACGTTGGCTGAAAGGTATGATTCTGTGAGTATGGCTATGTCAGGCTGTTGCTTGACTAGTCTGTGGGACAGCTCTCCCAACTTTGGCACAAGTCCCCAGATGTTAGCGATGAGGACCCTGCAGGGTAGACTGGGCTTGGTTTACCTTTATCGTGTCCGGTGCCTAGTGGTCCATCTGGTTTTATTCTTGTGTCTTTTTGTAGCGGGATTGTACAACTGAGTGGCTTGTCAGGCCATTTCAGAGGGCAGTTAAGAATCAACCACATTGCTGTAGGTCTGGAGTCACTTAAAGGTCCAGACCAGGTAAGGACGGCAGGTTTCCTTCCCTAGTGGACATTAGTGAACCAGATAGGTTTTTACGACAATCCAGTAGTTTCATAGTCACCATTACTGATACTAGCTTTTCATTCAAGAATTTTATTTTAATTAACTGAATTTAAATTCCCCAGCTGCCATGGCAGGATTTGAACTCATATCTCTGGATTATTAGTCCAGGCCTCTGGATTACTGGTCCAGTAACATAACCATTATAGTCCGTACTTGTGGGGGTATCCAAAATTAGAGGTCATAAATATAAGATAGTCACTAATAAATCCAATAGGGAATTCAGGAGAAACTTCTTTACCCAGAGAGTGGTGAGAATGTGGAACTCCCGACCACAAGGAGTAGTTGAGGCAAATAGCACAGATACATTTAAGGAGAAGCACATAAGGGAGAAAGGGATAGAAGGATATGCTGATGGGGTTAGATGAAGCAGGAAGGGAGGAAGTTCGTATGCAGCATTAACACCGGCATGGACCTGTTGGGCTAAATGGCCTGTTTCTGTGCTGCAGACTCAAAGTAATTGCCGGGTTTCTCTCTCTCCCCTTTTTTGAACAGGGGAAAGAAATAAACTTCCATTCCTCTGGCAACATGCCGATATCTAAAGGAGGATTGGAAGATTGTGGCCAGAGCCTCTGCTATTTCCATCCTTACTTCCCTCAGTCCACAAAAAGGAGGACGAATCTAATCCGGCCAAATACCGCCCCATCAGTCTACTCTCAATCATCAGCAAAGTGATGGAAGGTGTCGTCGACAGTGCTATCAAGTGGCACTTACTCACCAATAACCTCCTCACCTATGCTCAGTTTGGGTTCCGCCAGGACCACTCGGCTCCAGACCTCATTACAGCCTTGGTCCAAACAGGGACAAAAGAGCTGAATTCCAGAGGTGAGGTGAGAGTGACTGCTCTTGACATCAAGGCAGCATTTTACTGAGTGTGGCATCAAGGAGCCCTAGTAAAATTGAACTCAATGCGAATCAGGGGGAAAACTCTCCAGTGGCTAGCACAAAGGAAGATGGCAGTGGTTGTTGGAGGCCAATCATCTTCGCCCCAAGTCATTGCTGCAGGAGGTCCTCAGGGCAGTGTTTTTTTTTATTCGTTCATGGGATGGGGGCGTCGCTGGCGAGGCCGGCGTTTATTGCCCATCCCTAATTGCCCTTGAGAAGGTGGTGTTGAGCCGCCTTCTTGAACCGCTGCAGTCCGTGTGGTGACGGTTCTCCCACAGTGCTGTTAGGAAGGGAGTTCCAGGATTTTGACCCAGCGACGATGAAGGAACGGCGATATATTTCCAAGTCAGGATGGCGTGTGACCTGGAGGGGAACGTGCAGGTGGTGTTGTTCCCATGTGCCTGCTGCTCTTGTCCTTCTAGGTGGTAGAGGTCGCGGGTTTGGGAGGTGCTGTCGAAGAAGCCTTGGCGAGTTGCTGCAGTGCATCCTGTGGATGGTACACACTGCAGCCACAGTGCGCCGGTGGTGAAGGGAGTGAATGTTTAGGGTGGTGGATGGGGTGCCAATCAAGCGGGCTGCTTTATCTTGGATGGTGTCGAGCTTCTTGAGTGTTGCTTGGATGAGTGCAGCTCCAACAAGTGGAGAGTCTTCCATCACATCCTGACTTGTGCCTTGTAAATGGTGGAAAGGCTTTGGGGAGTCAGGAGGTGAGTCACTCGCCGCAGAATACCCAGCCTCTGACCTGCTCTTGTAGCCACAGTATTTATATGGCTGGTCCAGTTAAGTTTCTGGTCAATGGTGACCCCCAGGATGTTGATGGTGGGGGATTCAGCGATGGTAATGCCGTTGAATGTCAAGGGGAGGTGGTTAGACTGTCTCTTGTTGGAGATGATTGCCTGGCACTTATCTGGCGCAAATGTTACTTGCCACTTATCAACCCAAGCCTGGATGTTGTCCAGGTCTTGCTGCATGCGGGCTCGGACTGCTTCATTTTTTGAGGGGTTGCGAATGGAACTGAACACTGTGCAATCATCAGCGAACATCCCCATTTCTGACCTTATGATGGAGGGAAGGTCATTGATGAAGCAGCTGAAGATGGTTGGGCCGAGGACCCTAACCCTAACCCTAACCCTAACCCTAACCCTAGGCCCAGCCATCTTCAGCTGCTTCATTAATGACCTTCCCTCCATCATAAGGTCAGAAATGGGGACATTCGCTGATGATTGCACAGTGTTCAGTTCCATTCGCAACCCCTCAAATAACGAAGCAGTCCGAGCCCGCATGCAGCAAGACCTGGACAACATCCAGGCTTGGGCTCATAAGTGGCAAGTAACATTCGCGCCAGACAAGTGCCAGGCAATGACCATATTCAACAAGAGAGAATCTAACCACTTCCCCTTGACATTCAACGGCATTACTATCACCGAATCCCCCACCATCAATATCCTGGGGGTCAACATTGACCAGAAACTGAACTGGACCAGCCATATAAATACTGTGGCTACAAGAGCAGGTCAGAGGCTGGATATTCTGCGGTGAGTGACTCACCCCCTGACTCCCCAAAGCCTTTCCACCATCTACAAGGCACAAGTCAAGAATCATAGAATCATAGAATCATAGAAGTTACAACATGGAAACAGGCCCTTCGGCCCAACATGTCCATGTCGCCCAGTTTATACCACTAAGCTAGTCCCAATTGCCTGCACTTGGCCCATATCCCTCTATACCCATCTTACCCATGTAACTGTCCAAATGCTTTTTAAAAGACAAAATTGTACCCGCCTCTACTACTGCCTCTGGCAGCTCGTTCCAGACACTCACCACCCTTTGAGTGAAAAAATTGCCCCTCTGGACCCTTTTGTATCTCTCCCCTCTCACCTTAAATCTGTGCCCCCTCGTTATAGACTCCCCTACCTTTGGGAAAAGATTTTGACTATCGACCTTATCTATGCCCCTCATTATTTTATAGACTTCTATAAGATCACCCCTTAACCTCCTACTCTCCAGGGAAAAAAGTCCCAGTCTGTCTAACCTCTCCCTGTAAGTCAAACCATCAAGTCCCGGTAGCATCCTAGTAAATCTTTTCTGCACTCTTTCTAGTTTAATAATATCCTTTCTATAATAGGGTGACCAGAACTGTACACAGTACTCCAAGTGTGGCCTCACCAATGCCCTGTACAACTTCAACAAGACATCCCAACTCCTGCATTCAATGTTCTGACCAATGAAACCAAGCATGCCGAATGCCTTCTTCACCACCCTATCCACCTGTGACTCCACTTTCAAGGAGCTATGAATCTGTACTCCCAGATCTCTTTGTTCTATAACTCTCCCCAACGCCCTACCATTAACGGAGTAGGTCCTGGCCCGATTCGATCTACCAAAATGCATCACCTCACATTTATCTAAATTAAACTCCATCTGCCATTCATCGGCCCACTGGCCCAATTGATCAAGATCCCGTTGCAATCCCAGATAACCTTCTTCACTGTCCACAATGCCACCAATCTTGGTGTCATCTGCAAACTTACTAACCATGCCTCCTAAATTCTCATCCAAATCATTAATATAAATAACAAATAACAGCGGACCCAGCACCGATCCCTGAGGCACACCGCTGGACACAGGCATCCAGTTTGAAAAACAACCCTCTACAACCACCCTCTGTCTTCTGTCGTCAAGCCAATTTTGTATCCAATTGGCGACCTCACCTTGGATCCCATGAGATTTAACCTTATGTAACAACCTACCATGCGGTACCTTGTCAAATGCTTTGCTGAAGATAGAATGTGATGGAATACGCTCCACTTGCTTGGATGAGTGCAGCTCCAACAACACTCAAGAAGCTCGACACCATCCAGGACAAAGCAACCCGCTTGATTGGCACCCCATCCACCACCCTTAACATTCACTCCCTTCACCACCGGCACACCGTGGCTGCAGTGTGTACCATCCACAGGATGCACTGCAGCAACTCACCAAGGCTTCTTCGACAGCACCTCCCAAATCCGCGAGCTCTACCACCTAGAAGGACAAGAGCAGCAGGCACATGGGAACAACTCCACCTGCACGTTCCCCTCCAAGTCACACACCATCCCGACTTGGAAATATATCGCCGTTCCTCCATCGTCGCTGGGTCAAAATCCTGGAACTCCCTTCCTAACAGCACTGTGGGAGAACCATCACCACACGGACTGCAGCGGTTCAAGGAGGCAGCTCACCGCCACCTTCTCAAGTGCAATTAGGGATGGGCAATAAATGCCAGCCTCGCCAGTGACGCCCACATCCCATGAACGAATAAAAAAAACCTCGGATGCGTCTCACCCGGACCGGGTGATTTTTCTACTATCCAATTTCTCTACCACCTCCTCCTTTATCATGATATTGGTGGCATCCTCTTCTTTAGTGAAGACCGATGCAAAGTATTCATTTAGTACCTCAGCCATGCCCTCTGCCACAACTTTTATAGCTAGAATCGTAGAATGGTTACAGCACAGAAGGAGGTCATTCAGCCCATCGAGCCAGTGACGGCTTTTTGTAAGAGCAATCTAGTTCGTCCCATTTCCCTGCTCTTTCCCCGTGGCCCTGCAAATTTTTCCCCCTCAAATGTTTATCCAATTCCTTTTTGAAAGCCGCGATTGAATCTGCTTCCACCACGCTTTCAGGCAGCACATTCCAGATCATAACTACTTGCCGAAAAAAATGTCCTCATGTCGCCTTTGGTTCTTCTGCCAATCACCTTAAACCTGTGTCCTCTGGTTCTTGATCCTTCCGTCAATAGGAACAGTTTCTCTTTATTTACTTTATCTAAACCCTTCATGATTTTGAACACTTCTATCAAATCTCCTCTCAACCTTCTCTGCTCTGAGAACAACCCCAGCTTCTCCAGTCTATCCATGTAACTGAAGTCCCTCATCCTTGGAAATCTCTTCTGCACCCTCTCGAAGACCTTCACATCCTTCCTAAACTGCGGTGCCCAGAATTGGACATGATACTCCAGTTGTGGCCGAACCAGTGTTTTATAAAGGTTCAACATAACTTCCTTGCTTTTGTACTCTATGCCTCTATTTATAAATCCCAGGATCCCGTATGCTTTTTTAACCCATTTCTCAACCTGTCCTGCCACCTTCAGAGATTTGTGCACATATATGCCCAGGTCTCTCTGCTCCTGCACCCTCTTTAGAATTGTACTCTTTAGTTTATATTGCCTCTCCTTGTTCTTTCTGCCAAAATGTATCACTTCGCACATCTCTGCATTAAATTTCATCTGCCATGTGTCTGCCAATTCCACCACCCTGTCTATATCTTCTTGAAGTCTATTATTACCCTCCTCACTGCACTTCCAAGTTTTGTGTTATCTTCAAATTTTGAAATTGTGCCCTCTACACCCAAGTCCAAGTCATCAATATGTATCAAAAAAAAGCAGTGTTCCTTGTACCATCCCTGGGGAACACCACTGTATAACTTCCTCCAGTCCAAAAAACAACCGTTCACCACTACTCTGTTTCCTGTCACTTAGCCAATTTTGTATCCATGCTGCCACTGCCCCTTTTATTCCATGGGCTTCAATTTTGCTGACAAGCCTATTATGTGGCACTTTATCAAACGCCTTTTGAAAGTCCATATTCATAACATCAACCGCATTGCCCTCATCAACCCTGTTATCTCATCAAAAAACTCAATCAAGTTAGTTAAACACGATTTGCCTTTAACAAATCCGTGCTGGTTTTTCTTTATCAATCCATACTTGTCCAAGTGACTATTAATTTAGTCCCGATTATCGTTTCTAAAAGCTACCCGCCACCGAGGTTAAACTGACTGGCCTGTAGTTGCCGGGTTTATCCTTACTCCCTTTTTTGAACAAGGGTGTAACATTTGCAATTCTCCAGTCCTCTGGCACCACCTCCACATCGAAGGCGGATTGGAAGATTATGGCCAGTACCTCTGCAATTTTCACCCATATTTCCTTCAGCAACCTAGGATGCATCCCATCCGGACCGGGTGATTTATCTACTTCAATACAGCCAGCCTTTCCAGTACCTCCTCTATCAATTTTTAGCCCATCCAGTATCTCAACTACCTCCTCTTTTATTGTGACTTTGGCAGCATCTTCTTCCTTGGTAAAAACAGATGCAAAGTACTCATTTAATACCTCAGCCATGTGCAGATCTCCTTTTTGGTCCCTAATCGGCCCCACCCCTCCTCTTACTACCCTTTTACATGTCTATAGAAGACTTTTGGATTCCCTTTTATGTTGGCTGCCAGTCTATTCTCATACTCCCTCCTTGTCCCCCTTATTTCCTTTTTCACTTCTCCTCTGTACTTTCTATATTCAGCCTGGTTCTCACTTGTATTATCAACCTAACATCTGTCATACGCCCCCTTTTTCTGCTTCATCTTATTCTCTATCTCTTTCATCATCCAGGGAACTCTGGCTTTGGTTGCCCTCTGGCCATAAACCCCAGGATTCCATTAGCTTTTCTTTAAATGGCCTTATTTGAGATGTTGTTTT
Organism: Heptranchias perlo; assembly: GCF_035084215.1. Taxonomy (NCBI): domain Eukaryota; kingdom Metazoa; phylum Chordata; class Chondrichthyes; order Hexanchiformes; family Hexanchidae; genus Heptranchias; species Heptranchias perlo. Next base: position 48,153,050 of record NC_090349.1, read on the forward strand.
TAATGTCTTAATGAACCCCCAAATCTCTCTGCTCTAAGAACTACCGTAAACAATACTCATGACCAAAACTGTAGCAATGTCTCCTGATAAAAACAGGACTATTTCTCCAGCAAAATGCAGTGAGTGGAGGATAGTTACATAACAAAAATTATGTGTGTAAAATCAATCCCAGTCACTTACTGCAGTGCGGTCTTCAGGCGTGATTGATGGGGAAATTACCCATTCATCCCCATTCTAACCGGGAATAGAGGTGTCACGATATGCAACCATGAACAACAGGCTCAAAATTGCAATGTTTTACCACCAATCTACTGAGACAGAGACTATTGTATAAATGAGAATTGAATATTTACTTGACGAGGAAGAATATATAGCAAACGGGTAAAAAGAGCAGATAAATGGGAATAGACTAGATAGTTCCAGTTCGACAGCTGACAGCAGCAGTGGACAATGGGCAGATAGAGGTAGCATGGCTAAAAACCCGCAGATCAGACACAACGGGTCAAATTGTCTCCTCTTGTTCCTTTCTGCAACTACCTGATTGCAAAATATTTCAATCCACGTTAAACAAACAGTCATTTTACCAACATGCTGGTAATGAATGGTATAATGAAGCAGTCCGAGCCTGCATGCAGCAAGACCTGGACAACATCCAGGCTTGGGCTGATAAGTGGCAAGTAACATTCGCGCCAGGCAAGTGCCAGGCAATGACCATCTCCAACAAGAGAGAGTCTAACCACCTCCCCTTGACATTCAATGGCATTACCATCGCCGAATCCCCCACCATCAACATCCTGGGGGTCACCATTGACCAGAAACTTAACTGGACCAGCCATATAAATACTGTGGCTACAAGAACAGGTCAGAGGCTGGGTATTCTGTGGTGAGTGACTCACCTCCTGACTCCCCAAAGCCTTTCCACCAGCTACAAGGCACAAGTCAGGAGTGTGATGGAATACTCTCCACTTGCCTGGACGAGTGCAGCTCCAACAACACTCAAGAAGCTCGGCACCATCCAGGACAAAGCAGCCCGCTTGATTGGCACCCCATCCACAACCTTAAACATTCACTCCCTTCACCACCAGCGCACCGTGGCTGCAGTGTGTACTATCTACAGGATGCACTGCAGCAACTCACCAAGGCTTCTCTGACAGCACCTCCCAAACCCACGACCTCTACTACTTAGAAGGACAAGAGCAGCAGACACATGGGAACAACTCCACCTGCACGTTCCCCTCCAAGTCACACACCATCCCAAGTTGGAAATACATCACCATTCCTTCATCGTCGCTGGGACAAAATCCTGGAACTCCCTACCTAACAGCACTGTGGGAGAACCTTCACCACATGGACTGCAGCGGTTCAAGGTGGCGGCTCACCACCACCTTCTCAAGGGCAATTAGGGATGGGCAATAAATGCTGGCCTTGCCAGCGACGCCCACATCCATGAACAAATAAAAAAACACAGAAATGTTGGAGAACTTTGAAGGGAGAAAACAGGTTTTCAAAATAGCGATTAGGAATAGCAGAAGCTTCTTCATTAATAAACATATTAGATGCAACAGGAGCCTCAACAGTCAGTCAGTTTAAAAAATGCCACAAGATAAACTGTAATAATCATTCACAGAGAAACATACAGAAAGCAATTAGTGTAACACAAAGGTATTAGGAAGTCTAAAATGAATTTAGAAAGGATAGCAAGAGAGGCAAGACAGTGGAAAGCACTTGTGCTTGGAGTCAGTGAAGGGACAAAGTGGAAAATTGTAAATGGAGACAAAGTTATAACGGAGGACTTGAACAGAAACTTTGAATCGGATTTTAACTACAAGCCGTGCAGTTAGGATTAAAATCCAGATGGGTATTTTAGCAGATTACAAAAGGAAATAGTGTAAGCTGATTCAAGGTAGAAAAAGCAGCAGGGGATGATTTAACTGGGGCTGTGTCAGTTTACTGGAGAAAAACAGAGTCTATTTATTCAGACAGGGTTCAAATTCAAATCCAAATCCAAATCCTGGAAACTATAGAACAATGTAATTTAACCTCTGTGTTGGGGAACTGGATGGAAAATATCAGAAGGGATGTTATAAAAGAGCATTTAGAATGGCTACGGGAGATATCCAACATGGTCTCAGATATCAGATGAAGGTGACCAGAACAGTGGATCAAGGAGGACTGGTCTAAATCAACTGGGATTTCCAAATGGCTTTCAGTAAGGTCCTCAGTGAAGGACTGTGTAGTATTGACAACAGCCAAGATGAAAGGAGGAAGTGCGGGTGCTTCCTGGGCCTTAAAAGCATCAGTACCATTAAAGGGGCAGGCATATTTGAAGCCTCAGGGAAAGCCAGAAGGACTTAGTTTGTTTTGTGGGTAATGGCCTGGGATTATTAGTCTGAAGAAGAATGGAAAGTTTTTTTATTAATGTATGCATGCTACATGCTGTGAATTGCAAGCCAGTGGCCTTCCCCTTTAAAGGTTGTGTCGTGTGAATGAGCTCATGCTGCAGGGCCTGGCCTGGGCTAGAAGCATCAGTCCAGAAGCCTCAACAAGCCGCCTTGGGGAAGGCTGGTAAGAGGGCAGCACCATCATGCCAAGCAATAGGTGGAGTAACAGGGAAAACAAGTGTGGGTATGAACGATGATGGTGCGGGAATAGGAGGGGGGCTTCTCTTTTTATTCTGGGAGGCATGGAGCAGATGGATAGAGAGGGGTGACTCCGGCTCGGTGACAGGGACACAAGGGCCCAGGGAGAGGCCCAGCTCACGAGTGCAACTAGTGTTCAGGTCACTTGTGACGATTTCTTCTCACCAGCGCCTAATTAAAGATATTGGGGGGCGGGGGGGGAGGGAGCTCTGTCCCGTGCGAGGTGTGGGGGGGGGGGGGGGGGGGGGGCGGTGGGAAGAAGACACTGTTAGATGAATTTCCAGAAAACAAGGAGAACACATGATTTGGAACGCAAGAGCAAATGACTCTGCACAATAATGGATGGATTTGAGGGCACGCGGGGCTTACTCGATTGTCCATGAGGAATTTTTGACAAAGCACTCCTGAACTGGTTATAGGATTAGTTTCGTGCCTTTCCCAGAAGGTGCAGTGAAGGTGGGAAGGTGTTGCTGCTACATGGGAATCAACATATTGGGCAGGACTCGTTCTTGATACATAAAGACATACTTTGGATTAAAAAAAATACACTTACTTCAGCAAACAATCCAAACTTTCCTTTAAATGGAATGACACCTGGAAGTATTCTATTAAGGAAATCAATAAGTGGATCATCATATCCCCACATTATCTCCTTCACAGACTTTTTAATAAATGGTGTCTCATTAAAGGTCTTCAAGGCAATGTTGAAGATATGTTTTAATGCATTGGGCAAGTCTTCAATCATTAATGCTGCACCCTGGAATTAAATAATAAGTATTGTAAGAAAATTAAAAATATTGCAACCAATGAGTTAGTATACCATCACTGATAGGGATTTGGCTGTACTGTCGTCAGCCGCTCCCTTAAGGAACCTCAGCATCTTACTTTTATGGGATTTGACTCACACACATACAATGACCCTTCTGATCTGGGGAAATATTCATGCCCTTCACACAAGCCGAGTTGACACTTGGGAAGAAACTCAATACAAATCGTTAAACTGCTTTATTTCACAGTGAGCAAACAGAGGCTCTAGTTACGATCAGATTCACTTTGTTCAAATCAGTACAATGGTACAAAAAGAACACATTGTGCTTCCCCAATTCGTGGGTCAAGCTTTCTTAACTTAAAGAAGATGTCTAACGCTCCAGCATGTCGAACCTCCTTACCTCAGCGAAGGCTCATAGTTTTCCCTTTAACACTAACTCCCCTCGCAGATTTCCAATTTCACAAGCCCGTCTTTCCTGGGCTCCCTCTTCCCTTCTCTTCAGAAAAACATTCAGGAGGGTTTTCAACATTGAGTGTGAGGTTCTTCCCACCGCCCATTACCCAGGCGGCCTAACAAATTACCTATTGTTTGGTTTCTAGGAAAACACCTTCCATTTAGCCTATTATCCACCTTCCATCTAGGAGACTTTTTTTGTCTATGGGAATACACTTTGTTTAAAAAAGCATATTTTCAAATCCTCTCAGTGGGGAATTTTTTTAAATCCAGAAATGGGATTGTGGGATCACAGAAGTTACAGCTAATAGACAAACATGAGTAATCTTAATGAGAGATTTATGGGATAACTGAATGGATGGAAAGAAAAGTAACTGCAAAGATCCTATAATCACCACAATGTCATCAATAGTGCCACCAATTGACAACTACTCGCCAATAACCTACTCACAGGTGCTCACTTTGGGTTCTACCAGGACTGCGCATTTGAGACCTCAACACAGCCTTGATCCAGACACAAACGCTGAATGCCAGAGGAGATGTGAATAGCTCGCCTGAACATCAAGGCAGCATTCGGCACCAAGGAGCCCTTGTAAAACTGAGGTCAATGGTGGGGGGGGGGGGGTGGAAGTCAGAGAAAACCGTCCTCTGGCTGCAGTCATATCTGATGCAAAGTTGGTTGCAGTTAACAGAAGAGGGGAGAGAGAAAAAATCTGGCACAGTCTCAGGGCTTCGTTCCTTAGCCAAGTGCTGTTGACCCAAGCATCTTCAGCTCTTTCATACACCTTCCTTCCATCATTAAGCCAGGAGCAGTGCTGTTCACTGATGATTCCAGTGTTGAGCTCCATGCATAATTCCAATAATAAAGCAGCCCATACCATTCGAAAGCAGGACCTAGATAATATCCAGTCTTGGGCTGACAAATGGCATTTACATGGCACAAATGTTAGCTGCCAAGTAATAACTATCTCCAAATATAGAAAGCCCAGCCATGTATCCTTGACCTTCAATGGCATTACTATCACTGAGTCAACTACCATCAACATCTTGGGGATCAACACTAACCAGAAGCTGAACTGATCCAGCCATGGCTACAAGAGCAGGGCAGGGGCTGAGTTCTCTGGTGAGTGGCTCACCTCCCAATTCCTCAAAGTCTCTCCAACATCCACAAGGCTCAAGTCAGGAGTGAGATGGAGCCTTGGGAAGTAGTTGCATCCTCGCCAGAGTCATAAGGTCATGGGTTCAAGGCATACTCCAGAGACTTGAGCACAAAATCCAGGCTGACACTCCCAGTGCAGTACTGAGGGAGTGCTGCACTGTCGGAGGTGCCATTTTCAGATGAGACATTAAACCAAGGCCCATCTGCCCACTCAGATGGACATAAAAGATCCCATGGTGCTATTCAAAGCAGAACAGGGGAGTTCTTCCTGGTGTCCTGGCCAATATTCATCACTCAACCAACATCACTATAACAGATTATCTGGTCATTATCACATTGTTGTTTGTAGGATCTTGTGTGAAAATTGGCTGCTGCATTTCCCCACATTACAACTAGTGACTACACTTCAAAAAACACTCAATTGGTTGTGAAGCGCTTTGGGGCATTCGGAAGTTGTGAAAGGTGCCGTAAAGATGCAAGTCTTTTTATTTCTCATTGCTTGCCTGGATGATGCAGCTGCAACACTCATAAGCTCCACACCAACCAGGACAGAGATGTTTGCTCAACTGGTGCCCACGGCACTGAACTCAGTATCTACCCTGTCCATTATTGGCGCACTGTGGCACAGTATGTACTCAGAAACTCACCAAGGTTACTTCAACCACCTTCAGCCAGAACTGCCGAGTGGATAATCCATCTCGGCCTCCTCCCGATGTCCCCACCATCACAGAAGCCAGTCTTCAGCCAATTCGATTCACTCCACGTGATATCAAGAAACCGCTGAGTGCACTGGATACAACAAAGGCTATGGAACCCCAACAACATCCCAGCTGTAGTGCTGAAGGCTTGTACTCCAGAACTAACCACGCCTCTAGCCAAGCTGTTTCAGTACAGCTACAACACTGGCATCTACCCGACAATGTGGAAAATTGCCCAGGTATGTCCTGTCCACAAAAAGCAGGACAAATCCAATCCGGACAATTACCGCCCCATCAATCTAGTCTCAATCATCAGCAAAGTGATAGAAGTTGTCGTCGACAGTGCTATCAAGCGGCACTTACTCACCAATAACCTGCTCACCGATGCTCAGTTTGGGTTCCGCCAGGACCACTCAGCCCCAGACCTCATTGTAGCCTTGGTCCAAACATGGACAATAGAGCTGAATTCCAAAGGTGAGGTGAGAGTGACTGCCCTTGACATCAGGCAGCATTTGACCAAGTGTGGCACCAAGGAGCTCTAGTAAAATTGAATTCAATGGGAATCAGGGGGGAGAACTCTCCAGTGGCTGGAGTCATACCTAGCACAAAGGAAGATGGTAGCGGTTGTTGGAGGCCAATCATCACAGCCCCAGGACATCGTTACAGGAGTTCCTCAGGGCAGTGTCCTAAGCCCAACCATCTTCAGCTGCTTCATCAATGACCTTCCCTCCATCATAAGGTCAGATGTGGGGATGTTCACTGCTGATTGCACAGTGTTCAGTTCCATTCACAACCCCTCAGATAATGAAGCAGTCTGTACCTGCATGCAGCAAGACATGGACAACATCCAGGCTTGGGCTGATAGGTGGCAAGTGACATTCGCGCCAGACAAGTGCCAAGCAATGACCATCTCCAAACAAGTAAGAGTCTAACCACCTCCCCTTGACATTCAACGGCATTCCCATTGCCGTATCCCCCACCATCAACATCCTGGGGGTCACCATTGACCAGAAACTAAACTGAAGTCGCCACATAAATACTGTGGCTACAAGAGCAGGTTAGAGGCTGGGTATTCTGTGGCAAGTGACTCACCTCCTGACTCCCCAAAGCCTTTCCACCATCTACAAGGCACAAATCAGGAGTGCGATGGAATACTTTCCACTTGCCTGGATGAGTGCAGCTCCAACAAAACTCAAGAAGCTCAACATCATCCAGGACAAAGCAGCCTAAACATTCACTCCCTTCACCACCGACGCACCGTGGCCGCAGTGTACCATCTACAGGATGCACTGTAGTAACTCGCCAAGGCTTCTTCAACAGCACCTCCCAAACCCGCGACCTCTACCACTTAGAAGGACAAGGGCAGCAGGCACATGGGAACACCACCACCCGCACGTTCCCCTCCAAGTCACACACCATCCTGACTTGGAAATATATCGCCGTTCCTTCATCGTCGCTGGGTCAAAATCCTGGAACTCCCTACCCAACAGCACTGTGGGTAAACCTTCGCCACACGGACTGCAGCAGTTTAAGAAGGCGGCTCACCACCACCTTCTCAAGGGCAATTAGGGATGGGCACTAAATGCTGGCCTTGCCAACAACCCCCACATCCCATGAACGAATAAAAAAAAAAACAGCACTTCCCTCTTGCAGCACGAGCTTGAGGAGAGGGCAGTTGTGAGCAGTGTTTAAGAGGTGCATCGCCCACAGCACATGTACAACTGTCACATCTGGGCATTTCAGAGGAGCAATGCATGTGAAGGTTTAGACTCATCAGGGAAGCTGTGATTGAAGTGTGCCACCTGAGCCATTACCTCCAGGGACCGTCAACCATCTGCTCTGCACAACCAGCGACAACGAACATCACCAGTACCCTCAGCTTTACTGCCCGAGCCCGCAGAGGACATCAGAATAGTTAACTCTGCTGGTTTGGTTTTGGACATTTGATGCTTTTGAAGATCAAGATTATCTGTACGCTGCCTCAGCCTCTTCCACCTTTACTCCCGCCCCATTTCTAATCCCGCCACTAAATCCAACCTCACTATTGGACGTATCCTTCATATTTCTCCCTTCCAGACCCCTTATAACTCTTCTCGAGTCACAACAGCCTGTCTTTGGCCAAAGCTTAACCATTATCAAGAACATCTGTTCCTGTGGCAGTGTCCCCACCACCCCCCAAAGCCAACATTCAACCACTTTGTCCTCTAACCATTGCCTCATCTCAACCTTTCGTGGTTAGATGGATGAAGGAAAAGGCAACAAAGGGATATGGGCACAAGGCATGGGTGTCCTATGAAAAAGGGTGGGACTGCCAAATTTGAGCCCCCTGGATGACAAGGAGCATGCAGCATAAAATAAGGCAAAAAAGGGAAGCTTATGTCAGATACTGAGAGCTCAATACTGCAGAACGGCTAGAGGAGTATAGAAAGTATAGGGGTGAAATTAAAAAGGAAATTAGGAAAGCAAAGAGAGGGCATGAAAAAATATTGGCAAGTAAAATTAAGGAAAACCCAAAAGTGTTTTACAAATACATAAAGAGCAAGAGGATAACTAAGGAAAGAGTAGGGCCTATTAGAGACCAAAAAGATAACCTATGTGTGGAGGCGGAAGATGTGGGTATGATTCTTAATGAATAATTTGCATCTGACTTCACAAAAGAGGGGGACGATGCAGAGATTGCAGCTAAGGAGGAGGAGTATGAAATATTAAATGGGATAAAGATAGTGAGAGAGGAAGTATTAAGGGGGTTTAGCATGAAATGTATCCCAGGCTGCTAAGAGAAGCAAGGAAGGAAATAGCGGAGGCTCTGACCATCATTTTCTGATCCCCCCCTGGCTACAGATTGGAGGACTGCTAACATTGCACCGTTGTATAAAAAGGGAGAAAAAGGATAGACCTAGTAATTACAGGCCAGTCAGCCTAATCTCGGTGGTGGGCAAATTATTGGAATCAATTCTGAGGGACAGTATAAACAGTCACTTAGAAAGGCATGGATTAATCAAGGACAGTCAACATGGATTTGTTAAGGGAAGATTGTGTCTGACTAACTTGATTGGATTTTTTGAGGAGGTAACAAGGAGGCTCAATGAGGGTAGTGCGTTTGATGTAGTGTACATGGATTTTAGCAAGGCTTTTGACAAGGTCCCACACGGCAAAAAAGTAAAAAGCCAAAGGATCCAACGGAAAGTGGCTAATTGGATCCAAAATTGGCTCAGTGGCAGGAAGCAAAGGGTAATGGTCGACCGGCGTTTGCGTGACTGGAAGGCTGTTTCCAGTGGGGTTCTGCAGGGCTCAGTACTAGGTCCCTTGCTTTTTGTGGTATATATTAATGATTTAAACTTAAATGTAGGGGGCATGATTAAGAAGTTTTCAGACGATACAAAAATTGGCCATGTTGTTGACAGTGAGGAGGAAAGCTGTAGACTGCAGGAAGATACCAGGCAAAACTGTAAATGAACAGTGGGCGGCCATTAAAGAGGAGATGGTTCGAGTACAGACTAGGCACTTTCCCACGAGGCAGAAAGGTAGGGCAACTAAAACCAGAGCTCCCTGGATGACAAAAGGGATAGTGAGTCAGATGAAATGGAAAAAAGGGGCGTATGACAGATGTCAGGTTGATAACACAAGTGAGAACCAGGCAGAATATAGGAAGTTAAAAGGGGAAGTGAAAAAGGAAATAAGAGGGGCAAAGAGAGAGTATGAGAACAGACTGACAGCAAACATAAAAGGGAATCCAAAAGTCTTCTACAGGCATATAAACAGTAAACAGGTAGTAAGAGGAGGGGTGGGGCCGATTAGGGACCAAAATGGAGATCTACTCATGGAGGAGGGGATGGCCGAGGTACTAAATGAGTACTTTGCATCTGTCTTTACCAAGGAAGAAGATACTGCCAGAGTCTCAGTAAAGGAAGATATAGTTGAGTTACTGGATGGGCTAAAAATTGATCAAGAAGAGGTACTAGAAAGGCTGGCTGTACTTAATGTAGATAAGATACCCAGTCCGGATGGGATGCATCCTAGATTGCTGAGGGAAGTAAGGGTGGAAATTGCGGAGGTACTGGCCATAATCTTCCAAACATCCTTAGATACGGGGGGGTGCCAGAGGACTGGAGAATTGCAAATTTTACACCCTTGTTCAAAAAAGGGTGCAAGGATAAACCCAGCAACTATAGGCCAATCAATTTAACCTCAGTGGTGAAGAAACTTTGAGAAACGATAATCTGGGACAGAATTAACAGTCACTTGGACGAGTGTGGATTGATTAGGGAAAGCCAGCACGGATTTCTTAATGGCAAATCGTGTTTAACTAACCTGATAGAGTTTTTTGATGAGGAAAAAGAGAGGGTAGATGAGGGCAATGCAGTTGATGTGGTGTATGTGGACTTTCAAAAGGCGTTTGATAAAGTGCCGCATGGTAGGCTTATCATCAAGATTGCGGCCCATGGAATAAAGGGGGCAGTAACAACATGGAATGGTAATGTAGGGCACAATATAAAGCAGGAAATTAGAAGTGCATGTAACAAGGGTAATACAGTAATCATGGGGGACTTTAATCTACATATAGATTGGGAAAACCAAATTAGCACTAATACTGTGGAGGACGAATTCCTGGAATGTGTACAAGATGGTTTTCTAGATCAGTATGTTGAGGAATCAACTAGGGAACAGGGTATTTTAGATCTAGTATTGTGCAATGAGAAAGGGTTAATTAATAATCTTGTTGTAAAGGAGCCCTTAGGGAAGAGCGATCATAATATGACAGAATTCTTCACTAAGTTTGAAAGTGATGTAGTTCAATCCAAAACTAGGGTCTTAAATCTAAACAAAGGAAACTACGAAGGTATGAGGCGCAAGTTGGCTGTGGTTGATTGGGGAACTACATTAAAAGGTATGATGATAGACAGGCAATGGCTAGGATTTAAAGAATTAATACATAATTTGCAACAAACATATATTCCTTTAAGGCACAAAAACCCAACAGGAAAAGTGGTCCAACCGTGGCTAACAAGAGAAATTAAAGATAGTATTAATTCAAAGGAAGAGGCAGTAAGCCTGAGGATTGGGAGCATTTTAGAATTCAGCAAAGCAGGACCAAGAAATTGATAAAGAAAGGGAAAATAGAATATGAGAGTAAACTAGCGAGAAACATAAAAATGGACTGTCAAAGCTTCTATAGGTATGTAAAAAGGAAAAGACTGGCAAAGCCAAAATGTGGGTCCCTTACAGACAGACAGGAGAATTTATAATGGGGAATAAGGAAATGGCAGAGAAATTAAACAAATACTTTGTGTGACTGTCTTCACAGAAGACAACACAAAAAACCCCCCAGGAATACTAGAGAACCAAGGGTCTGGCAGGAATGAGGAACTGAAAGAAATCAGCATTAGTAAAAAAAAAAAGTACCAGAGAAATTAATGGGACTGAAAGTCGATAAATCCCAAGGACCTGATTATCTATATCCCAGGGTTTTGAAAGAGGTGACTATAGAGATAGTGGATGCATTGGTTGTCATCTTCCAAAATTCTATAGATTATGGAATGGTTCCTGCAGATTGGAGGGTAGCAAATGTAACCCCAATATTTAAGAAAAGGAGGGAGAGAGAAAACAGGGAACTACAGACCTGTTAGTCTGACATCAGTAGTAGGGAAAATACTAGAATCTATTATAAAGGATGTCATAACAGGACACTTAGAAAATAATAATTGGATTTGGCAGAATCAACATGGATTTATGAAAGGGAAATCATGTTTGACAAACCTATTGGAGTTCTTTGAGGATGTAACTAGTAGAATAAATAAGGGGGAACCAGTGGATGTGGTGTATTTGGATTTTCTGAAGGCTTTCGATAAGGTCCCACACAGGAGGTTGGTGAACAAAGTTAGAGCACATGGAACTGGGGGCAATATACTGGCACGGATTGAGAATTGGTTAACAGACAGAAAACAGAGAGTAGGAATAAACGGGTCTTTTTCAGGTTGGCAGACTGTGACTAGTGGGGTACCACAGGAATCGGTGCTTGGGCCCCAGCTATTCACAATATTCCTGACAGCTTGACACGTATGCTCAAGCTGTCAGGAAATGCGTCAATGCCAGATTCATCAGCCGCACTCAAGACAGTCCAGAACGTCACCCGAGCACAACGCAACGCCATCAACGCTCTCAAGACCAACCGCAACATCGTCATCAAACCAGCGGACAAAGGAGGAGCCATCGTCATACAGAACAGAACGGACTATTGCAAAGAAGCATACCGACAACTGGACAACCAGGAACACTACAGACCAAAGAACACACCCACCAGCTCAACAAACTGATCAAGACCTTCGATCCAGACCTTCAAAGCATCCTACGCGCTCTCATCCCACGTACTCCCCGCGTGGGAGACTTCTACTGCCTCCCAAAGATACACAAAGCCAACACACCCGGACATCCTATCGTATCAGGCAACGGAACCCCGTGTGAGAACCTCTCTGGATACATCGAGGGCATCCTGAAACCCATCGTACAGGGAACCCCCAGCTTCTGTCACGACACTACAGACTTCCTACAAAAACTCAGTACCCACGGACCAGTTGAACCAGGAACACTTCTCACCACGATGGACGTCTCGGCACTATACACCAGTATCCCCCACGATGACGGCATCGCTGCGACAGCATCAATACTCAACACCAACAACAGCCAATCTCCAGACGCCATCCTACAACTCATCCGCTTCATCCTGGATCACAATGTCTTCACCTTCGATAACCAGTTCTTTACCCAAACATACGGAACAGCCATGGGGACCAAATTCGCACCCCAATACGCCAACATTTTCATGCACAAGTTCGAGCAGGACTTCTTCACTGCACAGGACCTCCAACCAACACTATACACCAGATACATCGACGACATTTTCTTTCTATGGACCCACGGTGAAGAATCACTGAAGAGACTACACGATAACATCAACAAGTTCCATCCCACCATCAAGCTCACCATGGACTACTCCTCAGAATCAGTTTCTTTCTTGGACACACGAATCTCCATCAAAGACGGGCACCTCAGCACCTCACTCTACCGCAAGCCCACGGACAACCTCACGATGCTCCACTTTTCCAGCTTCCACCCTAACCACGTCAAAGAGGCCATCCCCTATGGACAGGCCCTGCGAATATACAGGGTCTGCTCAGACGAGGAGGAACGCGATGGACACCTACAGACGCTGAAAGACGCCCTAGTAAGAACGGGATATGACGCTCGACTCGTCGATCGACAGTTCCGACGGGCCGCAGCGAAAAATCGCATAGACCTCCTCAGAAGACTAACACTGGACGCAACCAACAGAGTACCCTTCGTCGTCCAGTACTTCCCCGGAGCGGAGAAACTACGCCATGTTCTCCGCAGCCTTCAACATGTCATCGATGACGACGAACACCTCGCTATGGCCATCCCCACACCTCCACTACTCGCCTTTAAACAGCCACCCAACCTCAAACAGACCATCGTTCGCAGCAAATTACCCAGCTTTCAGGAGAACAGCGTCCACGACACCACACAACCCTGCCACGGTAACCTCTGCAAGACATGCCAGATCATCGACACAGATACCACCATCACACGAGAGGACACCACCCACCAGGTACATGGTTCATACTCCTGTGACTCGGCCAACGTTGTCTACCTCATACGTTGCAGGAAAGGATGCCCCAGAACATGGTACATTGGCGAGACCATGCAGACGCTGCGACAACGGATGAACGGACACTGCGCAACAATCGCCAGACAGGAGGGTTCCCTCGCAGTCGGGGAACACTTCAGCAGTCAAGGACATTCAGCCACCGACCTTCGGGTAAGCGTACTCCAAGGTGGCCTTCGAGACACACGACAACGCAAAATCGTCGAGCAGAAATTGATAGCCAAGTTCCGCACCTATGAGGACGGCCTCAACCAGGATCTTGGGTTCATGTCACGCTACGCGTAACCCCACCAGTGAACAAAAGTTATCTGTTTTTAATATAACGGGTCATTTGCTGTCTTTCTCTTCCTTCCGGATGTTTCTATGTTTCTGCCTCTCTCTCTCTGTTTTTTTTTGGTTGTTTGTATATTCGGTGGTCCTGTAGGTAACACCTCTCTGTCTGAACACTTTGATTGCCTTGGCAGCGGGCAGTTGGAAAGATTATCTGTAATCACCAGGTATTGTTCTGTGATTTATAAATGCAAAAGGTTCGACGATTTCTTGACATTCACCTGAGGAAGGAGGAAGCCTCCGAAAGCTTGTGATTTTCAAATAAAATTGTTGGACTATAACTTGGTGTTGTAAAATTGTTTACTATTCACAGTATATATCAATGATTTGGATGAGGGGACCAAATGTAATATTTCCAAGTTTGCTGATGACACAAAAAAATGCAAAGTTATCCACTTTGGTAGGAAAAACAGAAATGCAGAGTATTTCTTCCAATGGTGCGAGATTGGGAAATGTTGATGTTCAAAGGAACCTGGGTGTCCTTGTACATGAGTCACTGAAAGCTAACATGCAGGTGCAGCAAGCAGTTAGGAAGGCAAATGATATGATCATAGAAGTTTACAACATGATGGCCTTTATTACAAGAGGATTTGAGTACAGGAATAAAGATGTCTTACTGCAATTATATAGGGCCTTGGTGAGACCGCACCTGGAGTATTGTGTACAATTTTGGTCCCCTTACCCAAGAAAGGATATACTTGCCATAGAGGTTTACAACGAAGGTTCACCAGACTGATTCCTGGGATGGCGGGATTATCATATGAGGAGAGATTGAGTAGACTAGGCCTGTATTCTCTGAAGTTTAGAAGAATGAGAGGTGATCTCATTGAAACACACAAAATCCTTACAGGGCTCGACAGGGTAGATGCAAGGAGGATGTTTCCCCTGGCTGGGGAGTTTGGAATCAGGGGCCACAGTCTCAGAATAAGGAGTAGGCCATTTAGGACTGAGATGAGGAGAAGTTTCTTCACTCAGGGGATGGTGAATCTTTGGAATTCTCTACCCCAGAGGGCTGTGGAGGCTCAGTCATTGAGTGCATTCAAAACAGAGATTGATAGATTTCTAGATATTAAAGACATGGTTCAGGTACAGTCTAGATATTAAAGCATATGCAGATAGTGCAGGAAAATGGTGTTGAGGCAAACGATCAGCCATGATTTTGTTGAATGGTGGAGCAGGCTCGAGGGGCCAGATGGCCTGCTCCTGCTCCTATTTCTTATGTGCTTTTTCAACCGCTTTCTCAAAATGTCCTGCCACCTTCAGCGATTTGTGCACATATACCCCCAGGTCTCACTATTCCTGCACCCCCTTTAGAATTGTACCATTTAGTTTAGCCAAAAAGTATCACTTCACACTTCTCTGCATTGAATGTCATCTGCCACATGTCCACCCATTCCACCAGCCTGTCTATGCCCTCTTGCAGTCTATCACTATCCTCCTCACTGTTTACTACACTTTCAAGTTTTGTGCCATCTGCAAATTTTGAAAATGTGCCGTATACACCTAAGTCCAAGTCGATATAAACCAAAAAAAAGCAGTGGTCCCAGTACCGACCCCTGGGAAACACCACTATATACCTTCCTACAGTTCGAAAAACAACCTTTCCCCACAACTCTCTGTTTCCTGACACTTAGCCAATTTCGTATCCATGCTGCCACTGCCCATTTTATTCCATGGGCTTCAATTTTGCTGACAAGTCTATTATGTAGCACTTCATCAAATGCCTTTTGAAAATCCACATACACAACATCAACCGCATTGCCCTCAATCAAGTTAGTTAAACACGATTTGCCTTCAACAAATCCGTGCTGGCTTTCCTTTATTAATCCACACTTGTCCAAGTGACAATTAATTTTGTCCCGGATTATCGTTTCTAAAAGTTTCCCCACCACCAAAGTTAAACTGACTGGCCTGTAGTTGCTGGGTTTATCCTTACACCCTTTTCTGAACAAGGGTGTAACATTTGCAATTCTCCAGTCCTCTGTCACCACCCCCGTATGGAAGATTATGGCCAGCACCTCTGCAACTCCCACCCTTATTTCCCTCAGCAACCTAGGATGCATCCCATCCAGGCTGAGTGACTTATCTACTTTAAGTACAGCCAGCCTTTCTAGACCACCTCTATCAATTTTTAGCCCATCCAATATCTCAACTACCTCCTCTTTTACTATGACTTTGGCAGCATCTTCTTCCTTGGTAAAGATAGTTGCAAAGTATTCATTTAGTACCTCAGCTATGCCCTCTGTCTCCATGCATAGATCACCTTCTTGGTCTCTAATCGGCCCCACCCCTCTTACTACCAATTTACTAATTATATGCCTATAGAAGTCTTTTGGATTCCCTTTTATATTGGCCACCAGTCTATTCTCATACTCTCTCTTTGCCCCTCTTATTTCCTTTTTCACTTCTCCTCTGTACTTTCTATATTTAGCCTGGTTCTCACTTGTATTATCAACCTGACATGTCAGACACCCCCTTTTTCCACTTCATCTTACTCTCTATCTCTTTTGTCATCCAGGGACCTCTAGCTTTAGTTGCCCTACCTGTTCCCCTCGTGGGAATGTACCTAGACTGTACCTGAACCATCTCCTCTTTAAAAGGCCACCCATTGTTTGATAAGTTTTGCCTGCCAATCTTTGATTCCAATTTACCCGGGCCAGATCCGTGCTCAACCCACTGAAATTGGCCCTCCTCCAATTAAGTATTTTTTTATTCAAGATTGCCCCTTGGCCTTTTCCATAATTAATCTAAACCTTATAATACCATGATCACTGTTCCCTAAATGTTCCCCCATTGACATTTGCCGCACTTGACCCACCTCATTCCCCAGAACCAGATTCAGCAATGCCTCCTTCCTCGTTGGGCCAGAAACACACTGATCAAGAAAGTTCTCTGAACAGACTTCAGAAATTCCTCCGCCTCTTTGTCTTTTGAACTATTACTATCCTGGCCTATATTAGGACAGTTGAAGTCCCCCGTTATCACTAGTCTATGGCTCTTGCAACTCTATAATTTCCCTGCAAATTTGCTCCTCTATATCCTTCTCATCAATTGGTGGCCTATAGAATACACGCAGAAGGGTCACCTCTATTGTTTTTATTTTTAATTAATTCATGAGATGTGGACTTTGCTGACAAGACCAGCATTTATTGCACATCCCTAATTGCCCTAGAGAAGGTGGTGGTGAGCCATCTTCTTCAACCGCTGCAGTCCATGTGGTGAAGGTACTCCCACAGAACTTTTAAATAGGGAGTTCCAGGATTTTGACCCAGCGACAATGAAGGAACGGCGATATATTTCCAAATCAGGATGGTGTGTGACTTGGAGGGGAATGTGCAGGTGGTGGTGTTCCCATGTGCCTGCTGCCCTTGTCATTCTAGGCGGTAGAAATCGCGGGTTTGGGAGGTGCTGTCGAAGAAGCCTTGGCGAGTTGCAGAGCATCCTGTGGATGATACACACTGCAGCCACGGTGAGCCGGTGGTGGAGGGAGTGAGTGTTTAGGGTGGTAGGTGGGGTGCCAATCAAGTGGCCTGCTTTGTCCTGGATAGTGTCAAGCTTCTTGAGTGTTGTTGGAACTGCACTCGTCCAGGCAAGTGGAGAGTATTCCATCACACTCCTGACTTGTGCCTTGTAGCTGGTGGAAAGGCTTTGGGGAGTCAGGAGGTGAGTCGCTCTACACAGAATACCCAGCCTCTGACCTGCTCTTGTAGCCACAGTATTTATGTGGCTGGTCCAGTTTAGTTTCTGGTCAACAGTGACCACCAGGATGTTGATTACATCTTACTAATTACATTGTACTAAAAGAGGTAGCCATGGAAATAGTGGATGCATTAGTTGTCATCTTCCAAAATTCTAGAGATTATGGAACAGTTCCTGCAAATTGGAGGGTGGCAAATGTAACCCCACTATTTAAAAAAGGGAAGAGAGAAAACAGGGAACTACAGACCAGTTAGCCTAACATCAGTAGTAGGGAAAATGCTAGCGTCCATTATAAAGGATGTGATAACAGGACATTTAGAAAATATCAATGGGATTAGACAAAGTCAACATGGATTTATGAAAGGGAAATTATGTTTGACAAAACTACAGGAATTTTTTTGAGGATGTAACTGGTAGAATAGATAAGGGAGAACCAGTGGATGTGGTTTATTTGGATTTGCAGAAGGCCTTTGATAAGGTCGCACATAAGAGGTTAGCAGGCAAAATTAAAGCACATGAGAATGGGGTTAATATACTGACATGGATTGAAAATTGGTTAACAGACAGGAAACAGAGAGTAGGAATAAATGGGTCTTTTTCGGGGTGGCAGGCAGTGACTAGTGGGGTACCGCAGGGATCAGTGCTTGGGCCCCAGCTAGTCACAATATATATCAATGATTTGGATGAGGGAACCAAATGTAATATTTCCAAGTTTGCTGATGACACAAAACTAGGTGGGATTGAGTTGTGAGGTGGATGCAAATAGGCTTCAAAGCGATTTAGACAAGTTGAGTGAGTGGGCAAAAACATGGCAATTGCAGTATAATGTGGATGAAGGTGAAGTTATCCACTTTGGATGGAAAAACAGAAAGGCAGGGTATTATTTAAATGGTGATAGATTGGGGAATGTTGATGTACAAACGGACCTGGGTGTCCTTGTACATCAGTCACTGAAAGAAAATATGCAGGTACAGTAAGCAGTTGGGAAGGCAAATGGTATGTTGGCATTCATTGCAAGAGGATTTGAGTATAGGAGCAAGGATGTCTTACTGCAGTTATACAGTTGTAAACAATTTTACAACACCAAGTTATAGTCCAGCAATTTTATTTTAAATTCACAAGCTTTCGGAGATTTTCTCCTTCCTCAGGCAAATGTTTCAAGATCTCGAAACATTTGCCTGAGGAAGGAGAAAATCTCCGAAAGCTTGTGAATTTAAAATAAAATTGCTGGACTATAACTTGGTGTTGTAAAATTGTTTACAATTGTCAACCCCAGTCCATCACCGGCATCTCCACATCGCAGTTATACAGGGCCTTGGTGAGACCACACCTGGAGTATTGCGTGCAGTTCTGGTCTCCTTACATTAGAAAGGATATACTTGCCAGAGAGGGAGTGCAGCGAAGGTTCATCAGACTGATTCCTGGGATGGCAGGACTGTCATATGAGGAGAGATTGGGTCGACTCGGCCTGTATTCACTCGGGTTTAGAAGAATGAGAGGGGATCTCATTGAAACATAAAATTCTGACAGGGCTAGACAGGCTGGATACAGTGAAGATGTTTCCCTTGGCTGGGGGGCGGGGGGGAGGAGTCCAGAACGAGGGGTCACAGTCTCAGCATACAGGGTAGGACATTTAGGACTGAGATGAGGAGAAATTTCTTCACTCAAAGGGTGGTGAACCTGTGGAATTCTCTACCACAGAAGGCTGTGGAGGCCAAGTCACTGAATATATTTAAGAAGGAGCTCGATAGATTTCTAGACACAAAAGGCATCAAGGGGTATGGGGAAAGTGCGGGAATATGGCATTGAGATAGAGGATCAATCATGATCATATTGAATGGCGGAGCAGGCTCGAAGGGCCGAATGGCCTACTCCTGCTCCTATTTTCTATGTTTCTATGATTGTGGAGGATTCACCAAAGGGAATGCCGTTGAATGGCAAGGGGAGGTGGTCATTGCTTGGTACTTGTCTGGCCCGAATGTTACTTGCCACCTATCAGCCCAAGCGTGGATGTTGTTCAGGTCTTGCTGCATGCAGGTACAGACTGCTCCATTATCTGAGGGGTTGTGAATGGAACTGAACACTGTGCAATCATCAGCGAACTTCCCCATTTCTGACCTTATGATGGAGGGAAGGTCATTGATGAAGCAGCTGAAGATGGTTGGGCCTAGGACACTGCCCTGAGGAACTCTTGCAACGATGTCCTGGGGCTGAGATGATTGGCCTCCAACAACCACTGCCATCTTTCTTTGTGCAAGGTATGACTCCAGCCACTGGAGAATTTTACTCGGGCTCCCTGATGCCACGCTCAGTCAAAAAGCTGCCTTGATGTCAAGGGCAGTCACTCTCACCTCACCTCTGGAATTCAGCTCTTTTGTCCATGTTTGGACCAAGGCTGTAATGAGGTCTGGAGCAGAGTGGTTCCGGCGGAACCCAAACCAAGCATCGGTGAACAGGTTATTGGTGAGTAAGTGACGCTTGATAGCACTGTCGACAACACCTTCCTTCACTTTGCTGATGAATGAGAGTAGACTGATGGGGTGGTAATTGGCCGGATTGGATTTGTCTTGCTTTTTGTGGACAAGACATACCTAGGCAATTTTCCATTTTGTCAGGTAGATGCCAGTATTGTAGATGCACTAACCGAATAGAGACCTGTAAGAGGTTCGATAGGGTAGATGTGGAGAAACACTTTCCACTTGTGGGCAAGACCAAACAAGGTGGCATGAATATAAGATAGGTCACTAACAGATCAAATAAAGAAATTAGGTGCAATATCTTTACACAGAAGGTGGTGAGAATGTGGAACTCGCTGTCACATGGAGTGGTTGAAGCAGAGAGCATTGATGCAGTTATGGGGAGGCTAAATGCATACATAGGAGAGGAGGGAATAGAAGGATAGAGGGACAGGGTGGAAAGAGGTAATTAGGTGGGAGAAGACTAGTGTGGAGTGTAAACACCAACATAGACCTGTTGGGCCAAATGTCCTGTTTCTGTGTTATAGATTCTAGGTCATTCAATACATCTCTACAATACATCTCACTGTTTAGGATATCATCAGAATCTTAAGACTATTGCAGCCTCAACACACAATCCAACTGAACTCCTTTTCGTAGCTAAAGAACTGTTGATACCTACCAAGGCAAGCACGTTGGGCATGACCAGTTCATCACTTTCACTCCCAGCTGACCGTTCAGGACAGAAATGGTACCGCCGATATTCACGGTATGAGACAGTGTAATTGTTGTGAAAGGTTATGTTGCTTTTCTGTCTGTATTCTCTGTAAATTAGAACCAGTTATCAGTACTGTAAACAAAACACATCCTAGCAGTGGCAGAATAACGAACTGCACAAAGACGAAACACCAATTCTGGCAAACACGCAACGGTGCATGAGTTTCTCAATATGTGTTATGTGGTGCTAGGGCACTGGTTTAGAGACAATCACACTCCATCTCACAGTGGGAAGTCAGCCACATCCTTCAGGGGGAAGTTAACAGTCAACCACGTTGGAGTGGGACTGGAGTCACATAGGCCCAGACCGGGTAAGGACGGCAGGTTTCCTTCCCTAAAAGGACATTAGTGAACCAGTTGGGTTTTTACGACAATCCAACAGCTTCATGGTCACTTTTACTGATACCAGCTTTTTAGATTTTTTAAAAACTGAATTCAAATTCTCAAACTGCCATGGTGGGATTTGAACTCACGTTCTCTGGATTATTAGTCCAGGCCTTTGGACTAGTCCAATTTCCCCACCCTCCTCAGAAGACAGGAAAACAGCAGTCACATTAAACTACAACGTAAAGTGGACCAGGCACAAGGTCCCTGAATAGTAACGATGCGTAACGGTTTGTTGCTGACTGTATCTCCTCTACCCCCCTCTCTTGGGATAATCAATTTGAACAAGAAAGGCCAAGAAATAGTTTTGAAATACAATCACAGATAAGCGATATTGAAATACATATTCAAAGGCGTCAAACATATACAAATGAAACCCACAGAATACTCATCTTTGAATTGAATCGATTCGGCCGTCTCTCAGACCGTGTATAATAGGAATTTTGTATCAAACTCTAGACAAATCAGTGGGATGAGTAGCAATAATTATTGTTCTAGGAGAATTTAATTACCCACTCATTAGGATGGGGAGGGAGTAAACAGAGAAAAATAAATGGAATTGCCAAAGCGTGTGTGCGTGTGCGCGTGCGCAGGACTTCTTCCTCAAGCCGTATGTTCATGTGTATACACAAAAAGGGTTGTAAGATAATTTCTTTTTTAAAAATTCATTCTTGAGATGTGGGTGTCGCTGGCAACACCGGCATTTATTGCCTATCCTAGTTGCCCTTGAGAAGGTGGTGGTCGGCCTTTTTCTTGAACCGCTGCAGTCCATGTGAGAAATCTGGGGGTGTATATATACACAAGTCCTTGAAGGTGGCAGGACAAGTTGAGAAGGCTCTTAAAAAGGCATAATGGATCCTCGGCTTTAAGAATAGAAGCAGAGAGTACAAAAGCAAGGAAGTTATGCTAAACCTTTATAAAACATTGGTTAGGATTCAGCTGGAGTATTGTGGCCAATTCGGGCACCAAAATTTAGGAAGGATGTCAAGAGCCTGGAGAGGGTGCAGAGAAGATTTACTAGAATGGTACCAGGGATGAAAGACTTTAGTTACGTGGAGAGACTGGAGAAACTACGGTTGTTCTCCTTAGAGCAAAGAAGGTTAAAGGGAGATTTGATAGAGGTGTTCAAAACCATGAATGGCAACACTGGCATTTATTGCCTATCCTAGTTGCCCTTGAAAAGCATGAATGGTTTTGATAGAGTAAATAAGGACAAACTGTTTCCAGTGGCAGAAGGATCGGTAACCAGAGGGCACAGATTTACAGTAATTGGCAAAAGAACCAGAGGCAACATGAGAGGGAAAAAAATTACACAGCGAGAACGTACTGCCTGCAAAGGTGGTGGAAGCAGATTCAATAATATCTCCCTCCAAAATAGGTATACCGTTTTGGATACTGTTGGGGGAGATGGCTCACCAGGGGAAGGTGACAGCGGCCAGGTTCATGGCACCGTGGCTGGCTCTGCTGCACAGGAGGGCAGGAAAAAGAGTGGCAGAGCTATAGTGATAGGGGACTCGATTGTAAGGGGAATAGACAGGCGTTTCTGCGGACGCAACCGAGACTCCAGGATGGTATGTTGCCTCCCTGGTGCAAGGGTCAGGGATGTCTCGGAGCGGCTGCAGGACATTCTGGAGGGGGAGGGTGAACAGCCAGTTGTCGTGGTGCATATAGGTACCAACGATATAGGTAAAAAAACAGGATGAGGTCCTACAAGCTGAATTTAGGGAGTTAGGAGTTAAACTAAAAAGTAGGACCTCAAAGGTAGTAATCTCAGGATTGCTACCAGTGCCACGGGCTAGTCAGAGTAGGAATGACAGGATAGCTAGGATGAATACGTGGCTTGAGAGATGGTGCAAGAGGGAGGGATTCAAATTCCTGGGACATTGGAACCGGTTCTGGGGGAGGTGGGACCAGTACAAATTGGACGGTCTGCATCTGGGCAGGACTGGAACCAATGTCCTAGGGGGAGTGTTTGCTAGTGCTGTTGGGGAGGGTTTAAACTAATGTGGCAGGGGGATGGGAACCGATGCAGGATGTCAGTGGGAAGTAAAGTGGTGACAGAAACAAAAGGCAGAAAGGGAGAGTGTACAAAACATGACCGGACAGATGGTCTGAGAAAGCAGGGCAAAGACCAAGGGAAGTCTAGAATAAACTGCATTTATTTCAATGCAAGAAGTCTGATGGGCAAGGCAGATGAACTCAGGGCATGGATGGGTACATGGGACTGGGATGTTATAGCTATTACTGAAACATGGCTAAGGGAGGGGCAGGACTGGCAGCTCAATGTTCCAGGGTACAGATGCTATAGGAAAGATAGAGCAGGAGGTAAGAGAGGAGGGGAGTTGCGTTCTTGATTAGGGAGAACATCACGGCAGTAGTGAGAGGGGATATATCCGAGGGTTCGCCCACTGAGTCCATATGGGTAGAACTGAAAAATAAGAAGGGAGAGATCACTTTGATAGGATTGTACTACAGACCCCCAAATAGTCAACGGGAAATTGAGGAGCAAATATGTAAGGAGATTACAGACAGCTGCAAGAAAAATAGGGTGGTAATAGTAGGGGACTTTAACTTTCCCAACATTGACTGGGACAGCCATAGCATTAGGGGCTTGGATGGGGAGAAATTTGTTGAGTGTATTCAGGAGGAATTTCTCATTCAGTATGTGGATGGCCCGACCAGAGAGGGGGCAAAACTTGACCTCCTCTTGGGAAATAAGGAAGGGCAGGTGACAGAAGTGTTAGTGAGGGATCACTTTGGGACCAGTGATCATAATTCCATTAGTTTTAAGATAGCAATGGAGAATGATAGGTCTGGCCCAAAAGTTAAAATTCTAAATTGGGGAAAGGCCAATTTTGATGGTATTAGACAGGAACTTTCAGAAGTTGATTGGGAGTGTCTGTTGGCAGGCAAAGGGACGTCTGGTAAGTGGGAGGCTTTCAAAAGTGTGTTAACCAGGGTTCAGGGTAAGCACATTCCTTATAAAGTGAAGGGCAAGGCTGGTACAAGTAGGGAACCTTGGATGACTCGGGAGATTGAGGCCCTAGTCAAAAAGGAGGCATATGACATGCATAGGCAGCTGGGATCAAGTGGATCCCTTAAAGAGTATAGAGATTGCCGGAGTAGAGTTAAGAGAGAAATCAGGAGGGCAAAAAGGGGACATGAGATTACTTTGGCAGATAAGGCAAAGGAGAATCCAAAGAGCTTCTACAAATACATAAAGGGCAAAAGAGTAACTAGGGAGAGAGTAGGGCCTCTTAAGGATCAACAAGGTCATCTATGTGCGGAACCACAAGAGATGGGTGAGATCCTAAATGAATATTTCACATCGGTATTTACGGTTGAGAAAGGCATGGATGTTAGGGAACTTGGGGAAATAAATAGTGATGTCTCGAGGAGTGTACATATTACAGAGAGGGAGGCGCTGGAAGTCTTAATGCGCGTCAAGATAGATAAATCTCCGGGACCTGATGAAATGTATCCCAGGACGTTATGGGAGGTTAGGGAGGAAATTGCGGGTCCCCTAGCAGAGATATTTGAATCATCGACAGCTACAGGTGAGGTGCCTGAAGATTGGAGGGTAGCAAATGTTGTGCCTTTGTTTAAGAAGGGCGGCAGAGAAAAGCCTGGGAACTACAGACCGGTGAGCCTGACATCTGTAGTGGGTAAGTTGTTAGAGGGTATTCTGAGGGACAGGATCTACAGGCATTTGGAGAGGCAGGGACTGATTAGGAACAGTCAGCATGGTTTTGTGAGAGGAAAATCATGTCTCACGAATTTGATTGAGTTTTTTGAAGGGGTAACCAAGAAGATAGATGAGGGCTGTGCAGTAGACGTGGTCTACATGGACTTTAGCAAAGCCTTTGACAAGGTACCGCATGGTAGGTTGTTACATAAGGTTAAATCTCACGGGATCCAAGGTGAGGTAGCCAATTGGATACAAAATTGGATTGACGACAGAAGACAGAGGGTGGTTGTAGAGGGTTGTTTTTCCAAACTGGAGGCCTGTGACCAGCGGTGTGCCCCAGGGATCGGTGCTGGGTCCGCTGTTATTTGTTATTTATATTAATGATTTGGATGAGAATTTAGGAGGCATGGTTAGTAAGTTTGCAGATGACACCAAGATTGGTGGCATTGTGGACAGTGAAGAAGGTTATCTAGGATTGTAACAGGATCTTGATAAATTGGGCCAGTGGGCCGATGAATGGCAGATGGAGTTTAATTTAGATAAATGTGAGGTGATGCATTTTGGTAGATCAAATCGGGCCAGGACCTACTCCGTTAATGGTAGGGCGTTGGGGAGAGTTATAGAACAAAGAGATCTAGGAGTACAGGTTCATAGCTCCTTGAAAGTGGAGTCACAGGTGGAAAGGGTGGTGAAGAAGGCATTCGGCATGCTTGGTTTCATTGGTCAGAACATTGAATACAGGAGTTGGGATGTCTTGTTGAAGTTGTACAAGACATGAGTAAGGCCACACTAGGAATACTGTGTACAGTTCTGGTCACCCTATTATAGAAAGGATATTATTAAACTAGAAAGAGTGCAGAAAAGATTTACTAGGATGCTACCGGGACTTGATGGTTTGACTTATAGGGAGAGGTTGGATAAACTGAGACTTTTTTCCCTGGAGAGTAGGAGGTTGAGGGGTGATCTTATAGAAGTCTATAAAATAATGAGGGGCATAGATAAGGTAGAGAGTCAAAATCTTTTCCCAAAGGTAGGGGAGTCTATAACGAGGGGGCATAGATTCAAGGTGAGAGGGGAGAAATACAAAAGGGTCCAGAGGGGCAATTTTTTCACTCAAAGGGTGGTGAGTGTCT
The DNA here is from genome assembly GCF_035084215.1 of Heptranchias perlo. Lineage (NCBI taxonomy): Eukaryota > Metazoa > Chordata > Chondrichthyes > Hexanchiformes > Hexanchidae > Heptranchias > Heptranchias perlo. Next base: position 48,178,916 of record NC_090349.1, read on the forward strand.
GGAACGAGCTGCCAGAGGCGGGTACAATTTTGTCTTTTAAAAAGTATTTGGACAGTTACATGGGTAAGATGGGTATAGAGGGATATGGGCCAAGTGCAGGCAATTGGGACTAGCTTAGTGGTATAAACTAGGCGACATGGACATGTTGGGCCGAAGGGCCTGTTTCCATGTTGTAAACTTCTATGATTCTATGATTTTAAAAGGGAATTGGATAAATACTTGAATGTCAAAAATTTGCAGGGCTATAGGGAAAGAGCAGGGGATTGGGACTATGGATAGCTTTTTCAAAGAGCTGGCACAGGCACGATAGGCCAAATGGCCTCCTTCTGTGCTATATCATTCTATGATTCTATGATATGGTGGAGGGAGTGGATTTTTAAGCCAGTGGTGAATAGGCTGCCAATCAAGTGGACTGCTTTGTCCTGGATGGTGTCAAGCTTCATGAGTGTTATTGCAGCTGTACCCATCCAATGCAAGTGGAGAGTATTCCATCACACACCTAACTTGTGCCTAGTAGGTGGTTGAGAGGTTTTTTTTTTGTAGTCAGAAGCTGAACCACTCGTCGCAGAATACCCAACCTCTGAACTGCTCCAGTAGCCATAGCATTTATGTGGCTGATCCAGCTGAGTTTCCGGTCAATGGGAACTCCCAGAATGTTGATGGTGGGGGACTTGGCAATGGTAACACAAATGTTACTTGCCACTTATCAGCCCAAGCCTGGATGTTGCCCAGGTATTGTTGCATGAGGGAATGGACTGCTTTAATATCCGAGGAGTTGTGAATGGAGCTGAAAACTGCAATCGTCAGTGAACAGCCCCACTTCTGACCTTATAGAATCATAGAAAGGTTACAGCACGGAGTTCGCGCCAGCTCTATGCAAGAGCAATCGAACTAGTCTCACTCCCCCGCCCTAGCCCCATAGCTCTGCAAATTTTTTAAACTTGCCAGTTCCCTTTTGAAGGCCATGATTCAATCAGCCTCCACCACCCCCTGGGCAGTGCAGTCCAGATCCTAACCACTCACTGCGTAAAAATATTTTTCCTCAGGTCACCTTTGGGTCTTTTGCCAATCACCTTAAATCTATGCCCTCTGGTTCTTGACCTTTCTGCCAATGGGAACAGTTTTCTCTAGCTACACCTTTAGAAACCCTTCATGCTTTTGAATACCTCTATCAAATCTCCTCTCAAACTTCTCTATTCCAAGGAGAACAACCCCAGCTTCTCCAGTCTATCCACGTAACTGAAGTCTCTCATCCCTGAAATCATTTGAGTAAATCGCTTCTGCAACCTCTCGAAGACCTTCACATCTTTCCTAAAGATGGACACGATACTTCAGTTGTGGCTGAACCAGTGTTTTATAAAGGTTCATCATGACTTCCTTGCTTTTGTACTCTATGCCTCTATTTATTTATTTATTTTTTATTCGTTCACGGGATGTGGGCGTCGCTGGCGAGGCCAGCATTTATTGCCCATCCCTAATTGCCCTCGAGAAGGTGGTGGTGAGCCGCCTTCTTGAACCGCTGCAGTCCGTGTGGTGACGGTTCTCCCACAGTGCTGTTAAGAAGGGAGTTCCAGGATTTTGACCAAGCGACAATGAAGGAACGGCGATATATTTCCAAGTCGGGATGGTGTGTGACCTGGAGGGGAACGTGCAGGTGGTGTTGTTCCCATGTGCCTGCTGCTCTTGTCCTTCTAGGTGGTAGAGGTCGCGGGTTTGGGAGGTGCTGTCGAAGAAGCCTTGGTGAGTTGCTGCAGTGCATCCTGTGGATGGTACACACTGCAGCCACAGTGCGCCGGTGGTGAAGGGAGTGAATGTTTAGGTTGGTGGATGGGGTGCCAATCAAGCGGGCTGCTTTATCTTGGATGGTGTCGAGCTTCTTGAGTGTTGTTGGAGCTGCACTCATCCAAGCAAGTGGAGAGTATTCCATCACACTCCTGACTTGTGCCTTGTAGATGGTGGAAAGGCTTTGGGGAGTCAGGAGGTGAGTCACTTGCCGCAGAATACCCAGCCTCTGACCTGCTCTCATAGCCACAGTATTTATATGGCTGGTCCAGTTAAGTTTCTGGTCAATGGTGACCCCCAGGATGTTGATGGTGGGGGATTCGGTGATGGTAATGCCATTGAATGTCAGGGGGAGGTGGTTAGACTCTCTCTCTTGTTGGACATGGTCATTGCCTGGCACTTATCTGGCGCGAATGTTACTTGCCACTTATGAGCCCAAGCCTGGATGTTGTCCAGGTCTTGCTGCATGCGGGCTCGGACTGCTTCATTATCTGAGGGGTTGCAAATGGAACTGAACACTGTGCAGTCATCAGCGAACATCCCCATTTCTGACCTTATGATGGAGGGAAGGTCATTGATGAAGCAGCTGAAGATGGTTGGGCCTAGGACACTGCCCTGAGGAACTCCTGCAGCAATGCCCTGGGGCTGAGATGATTGGCCTCCAACAACCACTACCATCTTCTTTTGTGCTCGGTATGACTCCAGCCACTGGAGAATTTTCCCCCTGATTCCCATTGACTTCAATTTTACTAGGGCTCCTTGGTGCCACACTCGGTCAAATGCTGCCTTGATGTCAAGGGCAGTCACTCTCACCTCACCTCTGGAATTCAGCTCTTTTGTCCACGTTTGGACCAACGCTGTAATGAGGTCTGGAGCCGAGTGGTCCTGGCGGAATCCAAACTGAGCATCGGTGAGCAGGTTATTGGTGAGTAAGTGCCGCTTGATAGCACTGTCGATGACACCTTCCATCACTTTGCTGATGATTGAGAGTAGACTGGTGGGGCGGTAATTAGCCGGATTGGATTTGTCCTGCTTTTTGTGGACAGGACATACCTGGGCAATTTTCCACATTGTCGGGTAGATGCCAGTGTTGTAGCTGTACTGGAACAGCTTGGCTAGAGGCGCAGCTAGTTCTGGAGCACAAGTCTTCAGCACTACAGCTGGGATGTTGTCGGGGCCCATAGCCTTTGCTGTATCCAGTGCACTCAGCCGTTTCTTGATATCACGTGGAGTGAATCGAATTGGCCGAAGACTGGCTTCTGTGATGGTGGGGATATCGGGAGGAGGCCGAGATGGATCATCCACTCGGCACTTCTGGCTGAAGATGGTTGCAAACGCTTCAGCCTTGTCTTTTGCACTCACGTGCTGGACTCCGCCATCATTGAGGATGGGGATGTTTGCAGAGCCTCCTCCTCCCGTTAGTTGTTTAATTGTCCACCACCATTCACGACTGGATGTGGCAGGACTGCAGAGCTTTGATCTGATCCGTTGGTTGTGGAATCGCTTAGCTCTGTCTATAGCATGTTGCTTCCGCTGTTCAGCATGCATGTAGTCCTGAGTTGTAGCTTCACCAGGTTGGCACCTCATTTTTAGGTACGCCTGGTGCTGCTCTTCTACACTCCTCATTGAACCAGGGTTGATCCCTTGGCTTGTTGGTAATGGTAGAGTGAGGAATATGCCGGGCCATGAGGTTACAGATTGTGGTGGAATACAATTCTGCTGCTGCTGATGGCCCACAGCGCCTCATGAATGCCCAGTTTTGAGCTGCTAGATCTGTTCTGAATCTATCCCATTTAGCACGGTGGTAGTGTCACACAACACGTTGGATGGTGTCCTCAGTGCGAAGACGGGACTTTATCTCCACGAGGACTGTGCGGTGGTCACTCCTACCAATACTGTCGTGGACAGATGCATTTGCGACAGGTAGATTGGTGAGGACGAGGTCAAGTCAGTTTTTCCCTCGTGTTGGTTCGCTCACCACCTGCCGCAGGCCCAGTCTCGCAGCTATGTCCTTCAGGACTCGGCCAGCTCGGTCATTATTGGTGCTACCGAGCCACTCTTGGTGATGGACATTGAAGTCCCCCACCCAGAGTACATTTTGTGCCCTTGCTACCCTCAGCCCAGGATCCCGTATGCTTTTTTAACCACTTTCTCAACCTGCCCTGCCACGTTCAATGATTTGTGCACATATACCCCCAGATCTCTCTGTTCCTGTACCCCTTTTAGAGATGTGCTCTCTGGTTTATATTGCCTCTCCTCATTCTTTTTAAAAAAGGGAGAGAGAAAACAGGGAACTGCAGACCGGTTAGCCTAACATCAGTAGTAGGGAAAATGCGGTTCAAGAAGGCGGCTCACCACCACCTTCTCGAGGGCAATTAGGGATGGGCAATAAATGCCAGCCTCGTCAGCGACGCCCACATCCTATGAACGAATAAAAAAAAAATTGCTAGCGACTATTATAAAGGATGTGATAACAGGACATTTAGAAAATATCAGCAGGATTAGACAAAGTCAACATGGATTTATGAAAAGGAAATCATGTTTGACAAACCTACTGGGGTTTTTTGAGGATGTAACTGGTAGAATAGACAAGGGGGAACCAGTGGATGTAGTTTATTTGGATTTGCGGAAGGCCTTTGATAAAGTCCCACATAAGGGGTTACTGTGCAAAATTAAAGCACATGGGATTGGTGGTAATATACTGGCATGGATTGAAAATTGGTTAACAGACAGGAAACAGAGGGTAGGAATAAATGGGTCTTTTTCGGGGTGGCAGGCAGTGACTAGTGGGGTACCGCAGGGATCAGTGCTTGGGCCCCAGCTATTCACAATATATATCAATGATTTGGATGAGGGAACTGAATGTAACATTTACAAGTTTGCAGACGACACAAAGCTGGGGTGGAATATGAGCTGTGAGGAGGATGCAAAGAGGCTCCGACGTGATTTAGACAAGATGGGTTTGCGGGCAAAAACATGGCAGATGCAGTATAACATGGATAAATGTGAGGTTATCCACTTTGGTTGTAAAAACAGAAAGACAGATTATTATCTGAATGGTGATAGATTGGGAAAAGGGGAGGTGCTACAAGCAGCAACATCATGGGAACACCATCACCTTCAAGTCACACACCTTCCTGACGCATATACTTGGCTGTTATTTCATGATTGCTGAGTCAATATTCTGAAATTCCCTAAACTCCAACATAATTGCAGATCTTCTATCACTACACGACTGCAGTAGTTTATGGAGAAGGTCCACCATCACCCTCTCAGGACAAATCGGGATGGGCAATAAATACGACCTTGCCAGCGTCACCCGCGTTCCGATTTACACAAAAAAAAACATTCTCTCCCCCCCCCCCCCCCCCGCCTTATAGGTATAGAGTCAATATAGAGAGTTTGTGATGGGTTAGTGAGTTCCTGATTACAATACAATGCTAATCAGGAAGAACAGGCATGATGAGTGCACAGGATGTAGTTCATAATTCTATTTAATATATAAAAAAAAACAGAAAATGCTGGAAATACTCAGCAAGTCAGGCAGCAACAGTGGAGAAAGAAACAGAGTTAACATTTCAGGTCGATGATCCTTTGTCAGAACTGGAAGAAGTTGAGATTAAACAGTCCTTAAGCAAGTACAGAGCCAGGGGAAGGTGGGGGGGGGGGGGGAAGGGATGTCGAGGAAAGAACAAAAGGGAAAGTCTCTGATAGGGTGGAGGGCAGGAGTGATTAAATGACAAAAGGGATGATGGTGCAAGGTAAGGAGGGCAGTAAAGGGACAAGTAAAGAGGAGATGTAAATGGCAACAACAGAACCACTAGCAGCACTTGTTGTCCAAAAAGCGGATGTTGGGGGTGATAGAAAAGTGGACCGTTCGGAATGCTGAAAGGGGAGGGGAGAGGAAGATGTGTGCTTCGTTGATAGCTGCTATGCGTCGGTTGGACATGTGAATGTGAAGTCTATGAAGACTCCTAGGTCTCAACTTCATCCGTAGCTATTTCAATACCATTCATGGAGTACTTGTTGCAACAACATTCTCCTTCCTACTTCAGGGGGTAGGCAGGGTAAAAATCTGACGGCTCAGTAAGGTCAATTTGCCACAAGGCTCACACAATGCAACAAAAGATGTCCACACAAAACTCATCAAGAATTCAAGAAAAGGGCCATGTGACAAAAGCAACCAGACATGCCTTTCTGAAAATAAAATTGTATCAATTATAATTCAAAGACCAGAAATAGAAGTGTCACTTTCTTTCACTCACTGGATCAGCACAAACGTAAATCCAAGGAATTGAACTAAAGAGACCCTATTGTGACAGGATTAAATCTCCTTAAAAATTAAAGATTTGTGAGGTTTCTTTTCTCCAGTAGATGGTCCAATTAACCCATGGTATTTGGAGAGCAATATATTTTGTTTACTGTGCAAGAAAAACTTGCTGCAGTGCGACAAGATGACATGCAAAATGAATTTGAATATTTGGCTTCTTTGAGGATATCAAATACAGTAAATTTCATAGATGTGAAATCCCAAGATACAAAATTAAATGACTGGATTGCCATTTGGGAATTGAAAACATAATAAAGAACCGGACTTCGACACTTACCTGTAAACATAAGGCCCACGCTGAGCAAGAACTGGTTTTTCGCCATGTAGAATTTCCTTTGGATTTTTAACCTCAAAGAAGTACAGAGACATGTGCAATGGTACAGCAACATCTCGCCACATGTTGTAAGCCAGACCACTATCAGGATCAATTTGAATTTTCTATACACGATAAAATATGGGTATAAAAATTCAGTTCACCGCAAATGAAAAACTAGTCAAATTAAATGACAAAGTTAGCATCTTCTCAAAAGATCTCAAATCAAAGTTAATTTTCCAATAACCATACAGCCATGTCAATTAAAGTTATTTACTTTTGTAGAATCAGGATAGTCAGAAAATGCCACCTGAATTATCTTAATATTTTTCTTCTATAAGATAATTTCTTTTTAAACATAAAAAGCAGAGTTTTCCACACACTACAATAATGATCAATATTATGCACATTACCTTCCAACACAATAAAATAGCCTCAAGTTGTCATTACATGAGGTTTTTCTGCCTCTTATTCCAGATGCTTTGGCTTCTGTATTTGTTTTAATATTAGTGTGTCTTGGTTCCTTACTGTCTCGTGTGTATCTGTACTGACCCTATTTATCTTATGCCTCCACAGAAATTGTCTTACTTCAGAAAGCAACAAAACATCAACATCCAAACTAGTTACATTTTAACCATCAAGCAAACGTACTGAACACGATAGGCAAGTATATGGCAAGATATATTTGCAATAGATATCACCCTAACCAACTCCTGAAATAAGTCATAATATATGTGCTATTCTTTTATAGATTACTTTTATACTCAGTTTTTTTTTCTATTTGTAGTCTTTTCTAGCCACAGCAATCAGCAGTTTACAGCACAGAAGGAGGCCATTCGACCAATCATGTCCATGCTCACTCTTTGCTAAAGCAGTCCAAAACTAAAACCTACTGCCCCGCCCCACTGCATTACATCTGCCTCTGCTTCAAACATTTATCCAATTTTCCCTTAAAAGATATAATAGTCTCAGTCTCAACCACTCTACAGCAAAACATTCCATGCTCCAACAACCCTCTGATTGAAAGAATTTCTCCTAACATCTCTCCTCACTCAAGCGATAATGTTAAATTAATGAACTCTTGTCACTGACCCCCTAACCAGAGGAAATAGTCTTTCCCTATTCACTTATAGAAATACATTAACGTTACAACACAAACAGGCCATCTGGCCCAACCAGTCCATATCGACATTTCCCATATCCTTTCCCCTTTTCCTTCATCCACCTATCCAATCTAACCTTGATTGTTGATAACAACTTGCATTTATATAGCGCCTTTAACATAGTAAAACATCCCAAGGCGCTTCACAGGAGCGTTATGAAACAAAATTGGAGACCAAGCCATACAAGAAGGTATTAGGACAAGTGACGCAGGAGAACGCAGAGAGACTACAAAGGGATATAGACAGATTCAATGGCTGGGCAAGAAGGTGGCAAATGGAATATAATGTGGGGAAATGTGAAATTGTCCACTTTGGTAGGAAAAATAGAAAAGCACAATATTTTTATTTAAAAAGGTGAGAGACTAGTAAATGTTGGTATGCAGAGGGATTTGGGTGTCCTTGTACATGAATCACAGAAAGTTAACATGCAGGTACAACAAGCAATTAGGAAAGGAAATGTTATGTTTGCCTTTATTGCAAGGGGGTTGGAGTATAAGAGTAAGGAAGTCTTGCTGCAATTATATAGGGCTTTGGTGAGACCACACCTGGAGTATTATGTACAGTTTTGGTCTCCTTATCTAAGGAAGGATATACTTGCCTTAGAAGGGGTGCAACGAAGGTTCACTGGATTGATTCCTGGGATGAGAGGGTTGTCCTATGAGGAGGAGATTGACTAGAATGGGCCTATATTCTCTGGAGTTTAGAAGAATGAGAGGTGATCTCATTGAAACATATAAAATTCTTAGACATAGAAACTGAAGTTGAGCTTATTTAATTGTTTTCAGTGGGCAGGAGCAATCTATCTGTACAAGTTTTGTGTTTAGCATGTTTGTTACATCACTTGTGAAAGTACAGCCTCGGGTGTTATACCTCAAGGGATCGCCCCTCAATGTCACATGTCCATAGGGAAAACATTAGTGATTGGTTAAAATAAGCACTTATGTTAAATACCCATAACAAGACGGCCGATCTCGGCTGATGTGGCATTTGAGAACTATGATGCAATAGGAATCTCAAATCTGATTAACTTTTAATGATGGAGATATGTACAATATACAAAGGATTGGAATGTTTAGCAAGCACTGAACAGATAGGAGAGGAGGTATAGTAACTCTATGTCGAGAACAGCTGAGAAATAAAGAAGATAGGCCTACTGGATCCAAATGAACTAGTAATCCTGCTCGCCCTCTCCTAGTCTCAAACCTAGAATTACCCCACTACTGCCACATTAATTTAAACAAATTGCTGCCATTTGCACTTCCAGTTAGATACTTGTTCAAATGTAGTGTAAGCATCAAATTGTCAACAATATTACATTTCAACAGAACCCCAAGCTTCAGGGCACAGTAACTGAGCTACTGTTAAAATTTAGGCTGGTCGAAATCGGAGGCTATATCATAACACTCTTGCTTTTGAATTTAGTGTCTACCTCAATCTGAACACTGTCCCAGCCAAAGGACGCTTAACCAAAGTAACAAGTACAAAGTGACTGGAAATCATGGTGGACAGCCTCCTTTCAATTTGTGCTACTAGATATCTGACCCTCGAATCTGGCTTCTGCACTGTTAAACATCACTAAAAATGTGAGAAAGGAATCCAGTATCTTTATCATAGAAAGGTTACAACACGGAAGGAGGCCATTCAGTCCATCGAGTCCACGCTGGCTCTATGCAAGAACAATCCAGCCAGTCCCACTCCCCCACCCTATCCCCATAGCTCTGCAAATATTTTACTTTCAAGTACTTATCCAGTTCCCTTTTGAAGGCCATGATCGAATCTGCCTCCGCCACCCCCTCAGGCAGGGCATTCCAGATCCTAACCACTCGTTGTGTAAAAAAGTTTTTCCTCATGTCACCTTTGGTTCTTTTGTCAATCACATTAAATCTATGCCCTTTGGTTCTTGGCCCTTCCGTCAATGGGAACAGCTTCTCTCTATCTTCTGTCTAGACCCATCATGATTTTGAATACCTCTATCAAATCTCCTCACAACCTTCTCTGTTCCAAGGAGAACAATCCCAGCTTCTCCAGTCTATCCACATAACTAAAGTCCCTCATCCATGGAATCATTCCAGTAAATCTCTTCTGCACCCTCTCTAAGGCTTTCCCATCTTTCCTGAAGTGTGGGGCCCAGAACTGGACACAATACTCCAGTTGTGGCCAAACCAGAGTTTTATAAAGGTTCATCATGACTTCCTTACTTTTATACTCTATGCCTCTATTTATAAAGCCCAGGATACCGTAATCTTTTTTAACCGCTTTCTCAACCTGCCCTGCAACCTTCAACGATTTGTGTACATATACCCCCAAAGCTCTCTGATCCTGTACCCCTTTTAGAATTGTGCCCTCTAGTTTATATTGCCTCTCCTCATTCTTCCTATAGAAATGTATCACTTTGCATTTTTGTGAGTTAAATTTCATCTGCCACATGTCCACCCATGCCACCAGCCTGTCTATATCCTCTTGAAGTCTATCACTATCTTCCTCCAAGTTTCATGTCATCTGCAAATTTGAAATTGGGACCTGTACACCCAAGTCCAAGTCATTAATATATATCAAGAAAAGCAGTGGTCCCAGCACCCCTGGGAAACACCATTGTACACCTCCCTCCAGTCCAAAAAACAACCATTCACCACTACTCTCTGTTTCCTGTCATTTAACCAATTCTGTATCCATGTTGCTACTGTCCCCCCTTTATTCCATGGGCTGCAATCTTGATGACAAGCCTACCATGCTTTGGGAAAATAGGCTAACAAGGGCAGCTTGGGATCATGGGGTTGTTTAAGACTGAACACTGCTAAACACGGCAGTTTGAAAGCTTCCACGGAGCGGCTGGCTGGCTGGCATGTTATCCGCTTCACGGTGTGAAACATCTTGTGAGGAAACGGCCTTCTGGTTATACACATCCATTGTCTGGTGGGCGAGATCACAGAATGTCCACGATAACGCTAAGAATGATTAGTGCGCCTGTGGGTGGGGAAGTGTGCAAGACATTCACAAAAACCCATTACAAGGACGGCTGGAGACCTTAGTCAGAATTCTCAAGACGATGCGTAACGATGCTGATAGGAGGGAGATTGATCAACTCCTCGTCTTGATATAGTTATGAGGTTGTACTATTTAAAAATCTATGTCTTATGTTATATGTTTTGATTATTGCTTATATTTTAGAAGTAGCATCTTATGTTACTGCTTGTAATTGTTATGATGTGGAGATGCCGGTGATGGACTGGGGTTGACAAATGTAAAGAATCTTACAACACCAGGTTATAGTCCAACAATTTTATTTGAAAATCACAAGCTTTCGGAGATTATCTCCTTCGTCAGGTGAGCGTGGGATTCCTTGAACGTTTCGCATTTATAGTCAGAGAACAATACCTGGTGATTACAGATAATCTTTCCAACTGCCCGTTGTTAAGGCAATCTTTGGGTAAGCGTTCTCCAAGGCGGTCTTCGAGACACACGACAACACAAAATCGTCGAGCAGAAATTGATAGCCAAGTTCCGCACCCATGAGGACGGCCTCAACCGGGATCTTGGGTTCATGTCACGCTACACGTAACCCCACCAGCGAATAAAAGTTATCTGTTTTTAATACAACGGGTCATTCTCTGTCTTTCTCTTCCTTTCGGATGTTTCTCCCTCTCTCTCTCTGTCTTGTGTTTTGGCCGTTTGTATATTCGGTGGTCCTGTAGGTAACACCTCTCTGTCTGAACACTTTGATTGCCTTGACAACGGGCAGTTGGAAAGATTATCTGTAATCACCAGGTATTGTTCTCTGACTATAAATGCGAAACGTTCAAGGAATCCCACGCTCACCTGATGAAGGATATAATCTCCAAAAGCTTGTGATTTTCAAATAAAATTGTTGGACTATAACCTGGTGTTGTAAGATTCTTTACACTTGTAATTGTTAGTAGTATTGCGTGTTAAGCATTGCTTGTTGGTAGTAGCATTTATGTTTAAGCAGGTCAATAAAACCATCTCTATCGAATATAGTGGCCGGAACTATTTTGTTGAATTGATATCGAGTGGACAGTTACGATTTAACCAACACTTACAAAAAGAAACCTATGTTATCTTGGTTCACTCCTGATTCCATTCATAGCTGCTGCATCAAAGACACTACATTGCCTGCAATGGTTTTCCTGATGCACCTCAGAGTTCCATCTCAGTCCCCTCTTATCATTTACATGCTATCCCTCAGGTGATATCTTCAGGATTCACCAGGCCAGCTTTACCTCTACTCCCTCAAGTAATCTCAAGCCCATTGCTACATTCACAGTGATCATTAGGGAAATAAAGGATAGGATCTGAAGGTTGCAGTCATCAGCAAGGAAATGCAATTATATTTTTAAAATTTCATCCATCATGGTCAAAAAGGATCCTCTGGGCTACTGCCAATGACTGAAGTCCACTGCTCTCCAAAAACCCTATGAGAGCATCCTCAACGTCCGGTAAGAGTACTACAGAGTTAGCACCAGGCACCAAACAGATCAGGGCAAGAGCCCGCCTGCATGAGCTGGTAAAGCCAGTTTAATGGACTCCAAGGCCTTACTGACCCAGTCCCTATCCAATGATAGGGCTGTACAGAATCCACAGCAAACTCTTAAAAGTTGCTGTAAAGGGAGATGGGGAGGTAGCAGCAGCAATCCTCTGAGGATAATGCCAGGAACCAATAACTACCTTGGACATGTCTTTGGTGAATAGGATTCTACTTGAGGCATGCATAGCCTTGATGTTCTAGAGCACAACCATGCTTTGTAAAGCCACAAGAAAGGGGATCCTAGCAAGGACGAAAATTACAGAGGAAACATGTTCAACTCAGTCACTTATCAGAAAGGAGCAAGCTGGATTTAGTGATAGTGAGAACTAGAGCATATTCAGGCTCAGGGAACCCACTTCATCAATCTGTGTAAGGCTTTCAACGTAGTACCTCACAAAGCCCTCATTAAGAAAATGGAGGCCATGGGGTTTTATTGAGAAGGTCCAAGATTGGTATAAGGGAAAAAGCAGACTCACTGAACCAATCACTCAAAATAAAAGTGAGGCAAGTTTGTCACCAGACTCTTCATGCCCTCAGGACAACTAGGGATAGATAATAAGTACTGCCTTCCCAGCCCAAGAACAAAAAATAGTATTAAAAAAGATACAAGTGCAATTATAACCCATTAGCCAAGTATTTTAAACAGGAGCCTGCTGAGCAGAATGTAACAGCACATTGCCACTCACCTTCAGTACAGCTTGTTCACAGGGCAGTAACAGAGAAGCAACTAATAGGGAGGCAAACTCACATTTATAAAGTTGTAAGGTAAATACTGTGCCTCCCATCAGTAGCTGACTGTCTAAGTACAAGTAAGTCAAAAGCAATTGATTAATGCAATTATCCAATTGGAGTATTGAAAACTGGCCGAGGTCATTTTGAGGTTTATGCTTCTCACCAAGAGATAAACATTTGAAGGGAAATGAAAATCTAGAATTTAAAACGAAAGCGGCCCTGAACCCAAGAAAAATAAACACAGACCGAAACCGGATCACAGGCCGACACCGAAACTCAGACCGGAACATTGAACTCACCGCAATCACCTGCTGATCCATAATTACCGGAGTAACGAGGAACAACACCGTGCCGGACACGGCCAGAAACACTCCGGTCACCGCTACCGCCACAGTCCTCGGCCGGACCTTCATATCGCCCAATGACCAAGACTGAGTCACTGCAAAAGGAGCAGAATCAGCATTTAATTAAACAACGCGACACCGGCTGAGCAACTAGAAGCTTTGGATTATTAGAGTAACTAGGTCACTGTTAACTAGTAACTGAGGAGCCGCTTTGGCTTCCGAGCCTTATGAATCTTCTGGACCCAAACAAGTCCGAATCCCCCCCCGGCCTCGTCCCCCGAACAAGTCCGAATCCCCCCCGGCCACTCCGCCCTTCACTCCCTCCCCTGCCCCCTATTGGACGGGACTGCCCCGTGAAACGCTCTAGATCCCCAGTTGTGCAGGAGAGGCCTCCCGCATAGAGAGCCCTCCATTGGGGTTCCCCGTCACTGCCAGAGGTCAAGATGGTGTGTATGGAGAGGAGAGGGTGAGGAAGTGGAGCTTGTTCAGGAGCAGCCCATACAGGAAATCCCTCCGTGTGGAGTGGAATAGCATGGAGGGAATTTCGGAGAGACGGCTCAAGTTGCGAGGCGCAGGTTCCTGAGGGCACCAATGAGAATTCCATCCGACCAGGGGTCAGCTCGGTCAGTATCGCTCCACAAGCTTGAGCCTCCTCCACACACATAGGGGAATCAGGGTCGAGTGCAGCTTTTAGCGCCTCATTGGCTTTGGTCGTGGGCCGGATGTAACACCAGGACATCTGGGCTGCCAATGCCTCTGGCGACATCCAGCCTGCCTCCGCCATCCAGGACATCACGGACTCTGGTCACCCTGGCAGCCTGGGCCCACCTCTCCGCCATCCAGGACATCTCCAACTCTGGTCACCTTGGCAGCTAGGGCCCTCCTCTCCGCCAGCCACGTGTCCCTAAAGCGGACCACATGGAGGTGCGGGTTCCTAAGCAGCGGCTCCCTTAGGATGGCTGCCGCCCATGACGGAGGGAAGCTGGATGCAATAACGTTCCAGACCCTGATTAGATCCGGTAGAAGACAAGCAGCTCCCGCAAGGACACATGGATGCCAAGCCACTTAACGAACAGGAGCTGCGTGTCATAATTCAGACCACACAGCTGGCGGAAGAAATACATCACCAGAGCACACCGTCTCGAGGATCCTCGCGTACAGGTATCTCTGCCGGGTCTGAAGGCGGAAAGTCGTAACCTGGGTGCGATTGCATACCACTGCCTGACCGCCCTCCTGAAGTGGGAGACTCAGAATCGCAGCAGAAACCCAATGCTTCCTTTTGTCCCAGAAGTCGATGAGTTTCCTGTGACTCTTGGCGACAAACTCAAGGGGAGGGATAAAAGTGACCAACCAGTACCATACCATACCAGCTACCAGTTAGTTTATGACCAGCGCTCGACCCCTATATGACAGCACTCGGTGCAGTCCTGTTCAACGCCCTAGGCAAACCATAAGAACATAAGAAATAGGAGCAGAAGTAGGCCCCTCGAGCCTGCTCCATCCACCATTCAATAAGATCATGGCTGATCTTTGACCTCAACTTTCCCGCCTGATCCCCATATCCCTTGATTCCCTTAGAGTCCAAAAACCTAACGACTGAGTATCTATTGCCCTCTTAGAATCTTATATGTTTCAATGAGATCGCCTCTCATTCTTCTAAACTCCTGAGAGTTTAGAAGAATTCTACTCGATCTTGCCTCACAGGACAACCCTCTCATCCCAGGAATCAATCTAATGAACCTTCGTTGCACTGCCTCTAAGGCAAGTATATCCTTTCTTAGGTAAGGAGACCAAAACTGCACAAAGTACTCAAGGTGTGGTCTCACCAAAGCCCTGTACAATTGTAGCAAGACTTCCTTACTCTTGTACTACAAGCCCCTTGCAATAACGGCCAACATACCATTTGCCTTCCTAATTGCTTGCTGCACCTGCATGTTAACTTTTTGTGGTTCATGTACAAGGACACCCAAATCCCTCTGAACACCAACACTTAATAGTTCCTCACCATTTAAAAAATATTCTGTATTTCCATTTTTCCTACCAAAGTGAATAACCTCACATTTCCCCACATTGTATTCATCTGCCACCTTCTTGCCCATTCATTTAACCTGTTGATATCCCTTTGTGTCCTCCTCACAGCTTACTTTCCCACCTAGCTTTGTATCATCAGCAAACTTGGATAAATTACACACGGTCCCTTCATCTAAGTCATTAATATAGATTGTAAATTGCTGAGGCCCAAGCACCGATCCCTGCAGCACCCCACTAGTTACAACCTGTCAGCCCGAAAATGACCCATTTATTCCTACTCTCTATTTTCTGTCCATTAACCAATTCTCGATCCATGTTAATATATTACCCCTAATCCCATGAGCCCTAATCTTGTGTAACAACCTCTTATTGAATGCCTTTTGAAAATCCAAATATACTCCATCCACTGGTTCCTCCTTAACTACCCTGCTAGTTACACCCTCAAAAAACTAATAGATTTGTCGAACACGATTTCCCCTTCATAATACCGTGTTGACTCTGCCTAATCATGTTATGATTTTCTAAGTGCCCTATTGCTACATCCTTAACAATAGATTCTAGCATTATCTCTACTACTGATGTCAGGTTAACTGGCCTATAGTTCCCTGTATTCTCTCTCCCTCCTTTCTTGAATAGCGGGGTTACATTTACTACCTCCAATTCTAGAATCTAGGGAATTGTGGAAGATCAGAACCAATGCATCCACTATCTCTGCAACCACCTCTTTTAAAACCCTATGGTGTAGGCCATCAGATCCAGGGGATTTGTCGGCTTTTAGTCCCATTAACTTTTCTAAAATTTTTTCTTTACTAATCTTAATCACTTTAAGTTCCTCCCTCTCATTAGACCCTTGGTTCCCCACTATTTCCGGTATGTTTTGTGTCTTCTACTGTGAAGACAGATATAAAATATTTGTTTAACCTCTCTACCATTTCCTTATTCCCCATTTTAATTTCTCCTGTCTCTGCCTCTAAGGGGCCTGCATTTACTTTCGCTAATCTCTTCCTTTTTACACACTTGTAGAAGCTCTTACAATCTGTTCTTATGTTTCTTGCTAGTTTACTCTCATATTCAATTTTCTCCCTTTATCAATTTCTTGGTTATCCTTTGCTGATTTCTAAAACCCTCCCAATTCTCAGGCTTACTACTCTTTTTGACAACATTGGAAGACTCTTCTTTTAACCTAATACTATCCTTAACTTCTCTAGTTAGCCATGGTTGGATCATTTTTCCTGTGGAGTTTTTATTCCTCAAGAGTATGTATATTCGCTGGGATTTATGAATTATTTCTTTAACTGTTCACCATTGCTTATCTACTGTCATATCTTTTAATCTAATTTCCCAATCTACTTTAGCCAACTCGCCTCTCATACCTATATAACTCGCCTTGTTTAAATTTAGGGCCCTAGCTTTGAACTTAACTACATCAATCTCAAACTCAGTATGAAATTCTATCATATTATGATCATTCTTCCCCAGAGGATCCTTTATTATAAGATTACTAATTAATCCTCTCTCATTACACAATACTAGAGAGCCTGTTCCCTAGTTGATTCCTCAACAGTGTTCTAGAATGCTGACTTGGATGTATTCCATGAACTCGTCCTCCAAATTACTTTTGCCAATTTGGTTTGCCCAGTCAAAATCAAAATTAAAGTCCCCCATGATTATTGCATTACCCTTGTTCCATGCTCCATTAATTTCCTGATTTATACCTTGTCCAACACTATAACTATAGTTAGGGGACCTGTAAACTACTCCCACCAGTGTTTTCTGCCCCTTGTTATTTCTTAGCTCCAACCGTACTGATTCTACATCCTGATTTTCTGAACTAAGATCCTTCATTATCAGGGCTACCCCCCACCACCTTTTCCATTTTGCCTATCTTTTCTAAAAGTCAAGTACCCTGGAATATTTAGTTCCAAATCTTGATCACCCTGCACCAACATCTCAGTAATGTCTACTGGATCAAACACATTTATCGCTATTTGTGCCATTAATTCATCTATCTTGTTACGAATGCTTCATGCATTCAGATACAGCGCCTTTAATTTTAACTTGTTACTTTTTTCCCTGATGTGATCTTAATCACTAATGCCCTATTACCTTTTTTTAAACTCTCTGTCTCTTCCTGACACCCTTTGATTGTTTTTACCCAAATCACTACTCTGCTCTACGGCCTTGACTTTTCTTTGTTGACTGATAAAATTATCCTTAGCTGAATCCCCCCCACCCCACCCCGACCACCTTTTATTAGTTTAAAGCCCAATCTACCGCCCTAGTTATTTGATTCACCAGGGCACTGGTCCCAGCCCGGTTTAAGTGGAGCCCATTCCAACAGAACTTTCCTGACCAGTACGTTTCCAGCCCAACGAGGAAAGAGGCATTGCTGGATTTGGTTCTGGAGAACGAGGCGGGCCAAGTGGAGCAAGTGTCAGTGGGGGAACATTTAGGGAACAGCGATCATAGGGTTTAGAATAGCAATGAATAAGGTCATGCATCACTCTAAAGTAAAAATATTCAATTGGAGGAGGGATGAGAACAGATCTGGCCCGGGTAAATTGGAATCAAAGATTGGCAGGCAACTGTAATTGAACAATGGGCGACCTTTAAAGAGGAGATGGTTCAGGTACAGTCTAGGTACATTCCCATGGGGGAGAAAGGTAGGGCAACTAAAGCTAGAGCTCCCTGGATGACAAGAGAGAGTAAGATGAAGCAGAAAAAAAGGGTGGATGACAGATGTCAGGTTAATAACACAAGTGAGAACCAGGCTGAATATAGAAAGTTCAGAGGTGGAAGTGAAAAAGCAAATAATAGGGGAAAAGAGAGAGTATGAGAATAGACTGGCGGTCAACATAGCAGGCAATCCAAAAGTCTTCTATAGGCATGTAAACAGTAAATGGGTAGTAAGAGGGTTGGGGCCAATTAGGGACCAAAAAGATCTACTCATGGAGGCAGCGGGCATAGCCGAGGTACTAAATAAATACTTTACATCTGTCTTTACCAAGGAAGATGTAGTTGAAATACTGGATGGGCTAAAAATTGACAAAGACGAGGTACTAGAAAGGCTAGCTGTACTTAAAGTAGGCAAGTCATCCAGTCCAGATGGGATCTGCCCTAGTTTGCTGAGGGAAGTAAGGGTGGAAATTGCAGAAGTACTGGCCATAATCTTCCAAACATCCTTAGATAGGGGGGTGGTGCCAGAGGACTGGAGAATTGCAAATGTTACAACCTTGTTCAAAAAAGGGTGTAATGATAAACCCAGCAACTATAGGCCAGTAAGTTTAACCTCAATGGTGGGGAAACTTTTAGAAACGATAATCCAGGACAAAATTGGCAGTCACTTGGACAAGTGTGGATTGATTAGGGAAAGCCAGCACAGATTTGTTAAAGGCAAATCATGTTTAACTAATCTGATAAGAGTTTTTTGATGAGTTAACAGAGGGTAGATGAGGGCAATGCAGTTGATATGGTGTATATGGACTTTCAAAAGGCGTTTGATAAAGTGCCACATAAGCTCATCAAGATTGAAGCCCATGGAATAAAAGGGGCAGTAGTAGCATGGATACAGAATTGGCTAATTAACAGGAAACAGAGAGCAGTGGTGAATGGTTGTTTTTCCAGACTGGAGGGAGATGTATAGTGGTGTTCCCCAGGGGTCAATGCTGGGACCACTGCTTTTCTTGATAAATATTAACTTGGACTTGGGTGTGCAGAGCAGAATTTCAAAATTTGCAAATGATACAAAACTTGGAAGGGTAGTAGACAGTGAGGATAGTGAAAGGCTTCAAGATATGGACAGGCTGGTGGCAGGGGTGGATGTGTGGCAGATGAAATTTAATGCAAAAGAGTGTGAAGTGATACATTTCAGTAGGAGGCAATACAAACTAGAGAGCACAATTCTAAAAGGGATACAGGAACAGAGATCTGGGAGTATACGTGTATGACTCATTGAAGGTGGCAAGGCAAGTTGAAAAAGTGGTTAAAAACCATGCAGGATCCTGGGCTTTATATCGGCATAGAGTACAAAAGTATGGCAGTCATGAACCACCTTTATAAAACCCTGATTCAGCCTCAACTGGAGTATTGTATCCAGTTCTGGGCACCACACTTCAGAAAAGATATGAAAGCCTTAAGAGGGTCCAGAAGAGATTTACTAGAATGATTCCAGGGATGAGGGACTTCAGTTACATGGTAAGACTGGAGAAGCTGGGGTTGTTCGCTTTGGAAGAGATTTGATAGAGGTATTCAAAACCATTAAGGGTCTAGACAGAGGAGAGAGACTGTTCCCATTGGTAGAAGGGTCAAGAACCAGCAGACATAGGTTTAAGGTGATAGGAGGGAAAACATTTTTTAAAAATACACAGCTAGTGGTTAGGATCTGGAATGCACTGCCCAAGGTGGTGGGTGGAGGCAGATTCAATCGTGGCCT
The DNA here is from genome assembly GCF_035084215.1 of Heptranchias perlo. NCBI lineage: Eukaryota > Metazoa > Chordata > Chondrichthyes > Hexanchiformes > Hexanchidae > Heptranchias > Heptranchias perlo. Next base: position 48,198,586 of record NC_090349.1, read on the forward strand.
TAAAGGGAACTGAATAAGTACTTGAAAGGAAAAAATTTGCAGGGCTACAGGGAAAAGGCAGTGGAGTGGGACTAGCTGGATTGCTGTTGCATAGAGCCAGCACACTCGATTGGCTGAATGGCCTCCTTCCATGCTGTAACCTTTGATTCTCAACTTGTCCTGCCACTTTCAAAAATGTTTACGTGCACCCCCTTCAATATTGTACCATTGAGTTTATATTGCTTCTCTGCATTCTTCCTACCAAAAGGAAGAATTTCATACTTCTCCGCATTAAATTTCATTTGTCTCCACCCATTTCAGCAGTTAGTCTATCTCATGAAGTCTTACTATTCTCCACATTACTACATTTCCAAGTTTCATATCATCTGCAAACTTTGAAATTATACCCTCTATACCCAAGTCCAGGTCGTTACTATATCTCAAAAAGTGCATGTGGTCCTAATACTGACCCCTGGGGAACAGTACTGTACCTCCTTCCAGTCTTAAGAAACCATTCACCATTACTCTGTCCTTTGGTCAATTTTATATCCACACCACCACTATCCCTTTAATCCCCTGGGCTTTAATTTTGCTTACAAATCAACTGTAGTACTGAACATTCAATTGATAAATTAAATTACTTTGAATGCAAAAATAATGTTTTAGCAATGGTAATCCTAAAATCATCCAATTGGTCTTCTATATTAGAGGTGTAGTCACAATTTTACCAACCATTTCTATAGTTTAGTTATAATGCAACCTAAATCTTACTGTCTCACATCCCACCACAAGCTTCCATTAGTGTAGATGTCTTTCTATTTTGAGAATTTACCCCAAAAAGCAAAGACAGACCATAGTAAGCTTGCAACAATTTTATTTTGAATGACATGGGAACACACTTTAATGAACTTTTAAGCTAGAGGCAAGAACACTACCAACAATTAAGCAAAAGTACAACAGTAGTTTAACAACTGCCTCCCCTCAGACGCAGCACCAAGTGAAGAGTGGACTCTTTCTGAATGTTGTAGTCAGAAAGTGTGCGACCATCTTCCAGTTGTTTGCCTGCGAAGATCAAACGCTGTTGGTCAGGTGGGATTCCTTCTTTATCTTGAATTTTGGCCTTGACATTTTCAATGGTGTCACTGGGTTCCACTTCAAGGGTGATGGTTTTGCCAGTCAGGGTTTTCACAAAGATCTGCATTCCACCTCTCAAACGCAGCACCAAGTGCAGGGTTGATTCTTTCTGAATGTTGTAGTCAGAAAGTGTGCGACCATCTTCCAACTGCTTACCAGCAAAGATCAAACGCTGTTGGTCAGGTGGGATTCCTTCTTTATCTTGAATTTTGGCCTTGACATTTTCAATGGTGTCACTGGGTTCCACTTCAAGGGTGATGGTTTTGCCAGTCAGGGTTTTCACAAAGATCTGCATTCCACCTCTCAAACGCAGCACCAAGTGCAGGGTTGATTCTTTCTGAATGTTGTAGTCAGAAAGTGTGCGACCATCTTCCAACTGCTTACCAGCAAAGATCAAACGCTGTTGGTCAGGTGGGATTCCTTCTTTATCCTGAATCTTGGCCTTGACATTCTCAATTGTGTCACTGGGTTCTACCTCCAAAGTTATTGTCTTGCCAGTCAGGGTTTTCACAAAGATTTGCATTCCACCCCTCAAACGCAGCACTAAATGTAGGGTTGATTCTTTCTGAATGTTGTAGTCAGAAAGTGTGCGACCATCTTCCAGTTGTTTGCCTGCAAAGATCAAACGCTGTTGGTCAGGTGGGATTCCTTCTTTATCTTGAATTTTGGCCTTGACATTTTCAATGGTGTCACTGGGTTCCACTTCAAGGGTGATGGTTTTGCCAGTCAGGGTTTTCACAAAGATCTGCATTCCACCTCTCAAACGCAGCACCAAGTGCAGGGTTGATTCTTTCTGAATGTTGTAGTCAGAAAGTGTGCGTCCTTCTTCCAACTGCTTACCAGCAAAGATCAAACGCTGTTGGTCAGGTGGGATTCCTTCTTTATCTTGAATTTTGGCCTTTACATTTTCAATGGTGTCACTGGGCTCAACCTCCAGTGTTATGGTCTTGCCAGTTAGGGTTTTAACAAAGATCTGCATGCTCTGGAAAACAAGTTTGAAACTAGAATGACTATCCAGGTAGTAACTAATCAGTTAATCTTTGTTTACAATTCAGTAACTTAATATGCAACCAGCATAGCCTCAATTAAAAAAAACTCCACATTAAACGGATGGTTAACTTTACCCTTGTGCACCATCTACCCTCTGAACACTCAGTATCAGCAAGGCTTTACTGAAGGTTTCGCGTGGCTACTCAAAACCAAATACGACTACATAGAGAAAGGTGAAACTGCAGCTTTTAATGACGACTCACCAACTGTACAAGTCAAAATTAAACTGGGTGAAATCGTCTTGGCTGCGCAGCGTCTGAAAACAGTAACGGAAACCAACAAACGTCAGCGTTTATGACCTCGGCCACCCACGCACGGCCCCGCCCCGGAGGACGCCACCCACGCACGGCCCCGCCCCGGAGGACGCCACCCACGCACGGCCCCGCCCCGGAGGACGCCACCCACGCACGGCCCCGCCCCGGAGGACGCCACCCACGCACGGCCCCGCCCCGGAGGACGCCACCCACGCACGGCCCCGCCCCGGAGGACGCCACCCACGCACGGCGCATAGCGCCGCCTGGAGGACGCATAGCTCCGAGCACTGCCCTTGGGGATTAAGTAACGCGAGAAGTCACCGCCCAAACTACAAACTAACTGCGTCACACCACCAGCTTCCTCAGCTCAGAAGCCATTTTGAAGGCAAAATTAAATTAGCATTGTTCGGAAACCGATTATACGTTCCTGCTTTAAAGGTTTTCGGGGTGAAGTTAAAAGCCAGCAATTAGATTTTAAAATATAAATTTCGGATGCACGATATAGGGCAGCATCTAACCTTAAGACATTTAGCCCCAGAACTAGGACTGTCATTTCGGTGCGCGAAGACCCAGAAACGCGCGCATTTTCCCTCAGAACATTTACCGTTGCGAATTTCTAATTAAAAAAAATATATATCATTAATATAGCCTTAACTTACTTACAGTAGTTATAAATTTTTAAAACGCACTCACCACACAATGTACTCAACTCTTCCACAACACAAACTCCTTGCTCTATTCCGCTGTAAATGTCTGACTGCCTGCTGACTGATTCTTTTATAGTATGGGAATCCTCCGCGGCACACCCTGCCGGCACTAGTTTTAGCGCGCTACAGCAGCTCCCGTGCCCTAAATTTCTGTCACAATTGGAACTTTTTTTTCTTTGAACTACTAATATGGAAATATGTAAAACATTCTTAGGCGCCTGTTCATCTCATACTCTTTGTTTAAACTACCGGTCTGTTCTCGGTGCATACACAAAGGCGTATATAGACGTGTGTGAGGAGTGGTGCTGCGGTTGAAAATTCCAGAAGGTGCGAGAGGGAGGCGGGATGTTCTGACGTCACTAATCGCGCACAATGGCCGCCGCAGGACTTGAGGATAGCTTACTATTGGTGTGAGTACCTCCCCTATACCCCGCCATCACTATAACAGCTTACTATTGGTGTGAGTACCTCCCCTATACCCCGCCATCACTATAACAGCTTACTATTGGTGTGAGTACCTCCCCTATACCCCGCCATCACTTATAACAGCTTACTATTGGTGTGAGTACCTCCCCTATACCCCGCCATCACTATAACAGCTTACTATTGGTGTGAGTACCTCCCCTATACCCCGCCATCACTTATAACAGCTTACTATTGGTGTGAGTACCTCCCCTATACCCCGCCATCACTATAACAGCTTACTATTGGTGTGAGTACCTCCCCTATACCCCGCCATCACTATAACAGCTTACTATTGGTGTGAGTACCTCCCCTATACCCCGCCATCACTATAACAGCTTACTATTGGTGTGAGTACCTCCCCTATACCCCGCCATCACTATAACAGCTTACTATTGGTGTGAGTACCTCCCCTATACCCCGCCATCACTATAACAGCTTACTATTGGTGTGAGTACCTCCCCTATACCCCGCCATCACTATAACAGCTTACTATTGGTGTGAGTACCTCCCCTATACCCCGCCATCACTATAACAGCTTACTATTGGTGTGAGTACCTCCCCTATACCCCGCCATCACTATAACAGCTTACTATTGGTGTGAGTACCTCCCCTATACCCCGCCATCACTATAACAGCTTACTATTGGTGTGAGTACCTCCCCTATACCCCGCCATCACTATAACAGCTTACTATTGGTGTGAGTACCTCCCCTATACCCCGCCATCACTATAACAGCTTACTATTGGTGTGAGTACCTCCCCTATACCCCGCCATCACTTATAACAGCTTACTATTGGTGTGAGTACCTCCCCTATACCCCGCCATCACTACACAGCTTACTATTGGTGTGAGTACCTCCCCTATACCCCGCCATTACTATAACAGCTTACTATTGGTGTGAGTACCTCCCCTATACCCCGCCATTACTATAACAGCTTACTATTGGTGTGAGTACCTCCCCTATACCCCGCCATCACTACACAGCTTACTATTGGTGTAACTACCTCCCCTATACCCCGCCATCACTTATAACAGCTTACTATTGGTGTGAGTACCTCCCCTATACCCCGCCATCACTACACAGCTTACTACTGGTGTGAGTGCCTCCCCTATACCCCGCCATCACTCGTCAACAGCCTGCAACCGATGTGAGTGCCTCCCCTATACCCTGCCATCACTTTTTGCGACCTCACAAGGACACGCTTTATTTGTTTGCCACGAGACTCATTTTGTTTGAAAGAATCTGGTTTCGGTTTATGCTACATAAAATATGCTTTAAATGTGGCTGTAACCTATCTCAGTTTTCTGTAATAAAGTTTTGATATTGACAATTATCGGACTTTAGATCCTTTTATATATAAAGCCTATGAACTATGTTTCAGCCCCAAGTGTTTTAATGTTGCATATTCTAGTGATCACACGTCAGAGAAATATGTTAGATTCTGTGATAAACTTTTGTACTAAAATGTTGACTGATGTGTATAGTGTTACTCAGTCTCAGTATTTCATGTGTCAGAAGTGATTAGCGGCTTATTTTTCATATGCCCTTTCCCCTCCCCATTGCTGACTTTCAAGTCACAAGTACAGTATGGTCAGATTCAGAGTAAAGCATTTTCTCCATTCTTGCCCCTCAATGTGCATTAATCTAATCTCAAAGATTTATTCCACTTACCACCAGTATTTCTTCTAGACCCTCTGAATGAAATTCAAATTGTAGGTAGTTTTGTATTGTCAACCAATGCTGGGTTGAGACTGCTTAATCATTTTTTTTACATTACATAGAATCTACAGCACAGGAACAGGCTATTGGGCCCATCTGGTCTATGTTGGTGTTTATACTCCACACGGGCCTCTTCCTACTCTAATTACCTTTTCCCATTCCGCCCCCACATTCCTTTCCTCACATATATATTTAGCCCCCCCCGCCCCCCCCACAATGCGTCAATGTTTCAACCACTCCATGTGGCAGTTCCACATTCTCACCACTCTGTAAAGAAGTCAATCCTAAATCCTTTATTTCATCTAGGAACATAGGAACAGGAGTAGGCCATTCGGCCCCTCGTGCCTGCTCTGCCATTTGATAAGATCATGGCTGATCTATGATCTAACTCCATATACCTGCCTTTGGCCCATATCCCTTAATACCTTTGGTTGCCAAAAAGCTATCTATCTCAGATTTAAATTTAGCAATTGAGCTAGCATCAATTGCCGTTTGCAGAAGAGAGTTCCAAACTTCTACCACCCTTTGTATGTAGAAATGTTTTCTAATCTCGCTCCTGAAAGGTCTGGCTCTAATTTTTAGACTGTGCCCCCTACTCCTAGAATCCCCAACCAGTGGAAATAGTTTCTCTCTATCCACCCTATCCGTTCCCCTTAATATCTTATAAACTTCGATCAGATCACCCCATAACCTTCGAAACTCCAGAGAATACAACCCCAATTTGTGTAATCTCTCCTCGTAACTTAACCCTTGAAGTCCAGGTATCATTCCAGTAAACCTACGCTGCACTCCCTCCAAGGCCAATATGTCCTACCGAAGATGCGGTGCCCAGAACTGCTCACAGTACTCCAGGTGCGATCTAACCAGGGTTTTATATCGCTGCAGCATAACTTCTGCCCCCTTGTACTCTAGTCCTCTAGCACTTTGGCAGGAAAAATCAGAGAGCAAGTTGTTATCTTAATGGCAAGAAACTGGAAAGTACTGCAGTACAAAGGGATCTGGGGGTCCTAGTGCAAGAAAATCAAAAAGTTAGTATGCAGGTGATCAAGAAGGCCAACGGAATGTTGGCTTTTATTGCTAGGGGGATAGAATATAAAAACAGGGAGGTATTGCTGCAGTTATATAAGGTATTGGTGAGACCGCACCTGGAATACTGCATACAGTTTTGGTGTCCATACTTAAGAAATGACATACTTGCTCTCGAGGCAGTACAAAGAAGGTTCACTCGGTTAATCCCGGGGATGAGGGGGCGGACATATGAGGAGAGGTTGAGTAGATTGGGACTCTACTCATTGGAGTTCAGAAGAATGAGAGGCAATCTTATTGAAACATATAAGATTGTGAAGGGGCTTGATCGGGTGGATGCGGTAAGGATATTCCCAAGGATGGGTGAAACTAGAACTAGGGGGCATAATCTTAGAATAAGGGGCTGCTCTTTCAAAACTGAGATGAGGAGAAACTTCTTCACTCAGAGGGTAGTAGGTCTGTGGAATTTGCTGCCCCAGGAAGCTGTGGAAGCTACATAATTAAATAAATTTAAAACAGAAATAGACAGTTTCCTAGAAGTAAAGGGAATTAGGGGTTACGGGGAGCGGGCAGGAAATTGGACATGAATTTAGATTGAGGTTAGAATCAGATCAGCCATGATATTATTGAATGGCGGAGCAGGCTCGAGGGGCTGATTGGCCTACTCCTGCTCCTATTTCTTATGTTCTTATATAAAGGCCAGCATTCCATTTGCCTCATTGATTATTTTCTGCACCTGTTCATGACACTTCAATGATCTATGTACCTGAACCCCTAAGTCCCTTTGGACATCCACTGGTTTTAACTTTTTACCATTTAGAAAGTACCCTGTTCTATCCTTTTTTGATCCAAAGTGGATGACCTCACATTTGTCTCCATTGAATTCCATTTGCCACAGTTTTGCCCATTCACCTAATCTATCAATATCGCTTTGTAATTTTATGTTTCCATCGACACTGCTTACAATGCCACCAATCTTTGTGTCATTGGCAAACTTAGATATGAGACTTTCTATGCCTTCATCTAAGTCGTTAATAAATATTGTGAATAATTGAGGCCCCAAGACAGATCCCTGCGGGACTCCACTGGTCACATCCTGCCAATGTGAGTACCTACCCATTATCCCTACTCTCTGTCGCCTTTCGCTCAGCCAACTTCCTAACCAAGTCCGTACTTTTCCCTCGATTGCATGGGCTTCTAACTTAGCTAACAGTCTCTTATGTGGGACCTTATCAAAAGCCTTCTGGAGGTCCATATAAATAACATCCATTGACATTCCCCTGTCCACTACTTTAGTCACCTCTTCAAAAAATTTAATCAGGTTTGTCAGGCACGACCTACCTTTCACAAATCCATGCTGGCTGTCTCTGATTAACTGAAAATTCTTGAGGTGTTCAGTCACCCTATCCTTAATTATAGACTCCAGCATTTTCCCCACAACAGATGTTAGGCTAACTGGTCTATAATTCCCTGGTTTCCCTCTCTCTCCTTTCTTAAAAAGCAGAGTGACATGTGCAATTTTCCAATCCAGAGGGACGGTTCCTGAATCTAGAGAACTTTGAAAGATTATAGTTAGGGCATCTGCAATGTGCTCACCTACTTCCTTTAAACCCTGGGATGGAAACCATCTGGTCCTGGGGATTTGTCACTCTTTAGTGCTATTATTTTCTTCATTACTGTTGCTTTACTTATGTTAATTTTATCGAGTCCCTGTCCCCGATTCAATATAAGTTTTCTTGGGATTTCTGGCATGCTATCCTCTTTTTCTACTGTAAATACTGACGCAAAGTAATTATTCAACATGTCCGCCATTTCCCCATTGTCAATGACAATATCCCCACTTTCAGTTTTTAAGGGGCCAACACTGCTCCTGACCGCCCTCTTTTTTCCTAATGTAACGATAAAAGTTCTTCGTATTGGTTTTGATATCCCATGCAAGTTTCTTTTCATACTCTCTTTTTGTAGCTCTTACCATCTGTTTTGTGACCCTTTGTTGATCTTTGTATCTTTCCCATTCGCCAGGATCTATGCCATTTTTTGCCTTTTTGTATGCCCTTTCCTTATGTCTTATATTGTCCCTTACCTCTTTAGTTGTCCATGGCTGTTTTTTTTTGGCAAGTAGAGTTCTTGCCCCTCGGGTATAAACCGATTCTGTATCACGTCAAATGTTTCTTTAAACATTTCCCACTGATCATCAGTCGTTTTACTCATTAACAGATTTGCCCAGTTTACTGTGGACCGTCTCTGTCTCATCCCTTTGAAGTCGGCCTTACCCAAGTCTAGAATCTTAGCAGCTGACTCACTTTTTTCCCTTTCAAACACTACATTGAACTTGATCATGTTATGATCGCTATTGGATAGATGTTCGCGTACAGTTAAGCCGTTAACTAAATCTGGTTCATTACTCATTACTAAATCTAATATGGCTTGCCCCCTTGTTGCCTCCAGGACATACTGCTGTAGAAAACTATCTCGAACATGCTCAAGAAATTCACTACCTTTCTGACAGTTGCTCGTCTGCTTTTCCCAATCTATCTCTTCATTTATACAATCTAGCACTTCAGAGCTGCTGCCAGGGGTCCTACACACAATTCCCACTATAGTTTTAGATCCTTTCCTATTTCTCAATTCAACCCATAAGGTCTCTGTTGGCTGCTTACCTCTTGTTATATCCTCCTTTATCATTGAATTGATTTAATCTCTAATCATTAATGCTACTCCTCACCCTCTTCCATTTTCCCGATCTCTCCTGTAGACCTTATAACCTGGTATATTTAGTTCCCAATCCTGACCATCCTGCAGCTATGTCTCAGTGATTAGCTATCATGTCATACCCTCCAATTTGAATTTGAACCTGTAGTTCATTTAATTTATTCTTTATACTCCGTGCATTTGTATATAGAACTCTTAGTTGGGCTACACACTCTAGCCTGACCTTCAGCTTTGATGCTGGGTTAATCGCCTCACACCTTCTAGTTTTCACTTTATCTGTAGTGTCTAAAGTATACTTTCTTTCTGCTGCTCTACGCTTTTCCCTATCACTTGTTCTTGAACAACTATTTGTACTATTTGTATTGTAAATTTCCGCTGGGTCTTCCCCTCTCTTGCTGCTCTCAACTTTACTCCCTTCTGACTCCCCTCTCAGGTTCCCATCCCCCTGCCACTCTCGTTTAAACCTTCCCCAACAGCACTAGCAAACATCCCCGCGAGGACATTGGCCCTGGTCCTGCTCGGGTGTAACCCGTCCCGCTTGTACAGGTCCCACCTTCCCCAAAACCGGTCCCAATGTCCCAGGAATCTAAATCCCTACCTCCTACACCATTCCTGCAGCCACGCATTCATCCAGTCTATTTTCCTGTTACTATACTCACTAGCACGTGGTACTGGTAGTAATCCTGAGATCACTACCTTTGAAGTCCTGCTTTTTAATTTATCTCCTAACTCCTTAAATTCAACTTGCAGGACCTCATCCTTTTTTTTTAACCTATGTCGTTGGTACTGATATGGACCATGACTACTGGCTGTTCACCCTCCTCCTCCAGAATGTCCTGCAGCCGCTCCGCAACATCCTTGACCCTAGCACCAGGGAGGCAACATACCATCCTGGAGTCACGTTTGCGGCCACAGCAATACCTATCTGTTCCCCTTACAATTGAATCCCCTATCACTATAGCCCTGCCACTCCTCCTCCCCTCCTGTGCAGCTGAGCCACCCGTGGTGCCACAAACCTGGCTCTTGCTGCTTTCCCCTGATAAGCCATCCCCCCCCCAACAGTATCCAAAGTGGTATATCTGTTTGAGAGGGAGATGGCCCCAGGGGACTCCTGCTGTACATGCCTGGTCCTTTTACTCTGTCTGGCGGTCACCCATTTCCTTTCTGCCTGCGTAATCTTTACCTGCGGTGAGACCACCTCACTGAACGTGCTATCCACGATAGTCTCAGCATCACAGATGTTCCACAGCGAATCCACCCGCAGCTCCAGCTCCGAAATGCGGTTAGCCAGTAGCTGCAGCTGGACACACTTCCTGCACACATGGTGTCCAGGGACACTGGTAGTGTCCATGACTTCCCTCATAGTGCAGGAGGAGCATATCACGGGTGCGAGCTGTGCTGCCATGACTTGCCTTAGATTTACCCTGCGTTCACCTCTCAGACTCTCCTCCCGCTCTCGGGGTCTCCTTTTATCCTGTGTTCACCTCTCGGACTCTCCTGCCTGACCTTACCTGCTGCTTTTATTCCCTACTCTCAGTCTTCTGCTGCTCAGGTCCGCCGCTGCTCTGTGGAAAAAGTTAGGAAAAGCAAGGAAAAGCAGCACCTCCTTCCCCCACTTCACCGAACTCCCACACTCACCAAACTCTCAGCTGTTCACTCTGTGCTCCGTTGCTAGTGACTATCTTATATTTATGCCCCCTTGTTCTGGACTCACCCACATTTTTTCTAGAACTAGAGAGGGCATGGGCTCTGGTTAAGGGGTCGTCCGTTTAGGACTGAGATGAGGAGGAATTTCTTCACTCAAGAGGGTTGTGAATCTTTGAAATTCTCTACCCCAGAGGGCTGTCGATGCTCAGTCGTTGAGTATATTCAAGGCTGTGATCGATAGATTTTTGGACTCTAGTGGAATCAAGGGATATGGGGATCGGGCAGGAAAGTGGAGTTGAGGTCAAAGATCAGCCATGATCTTATTGAATGGCAGAGCAGGCTTGAGTATAGCCTTCTCCTGCTCCTATTTCGTATGTTCTAGTTAATGAACGCAGGGAATTGTTATTCCATCAGTTAGAGGGAATCCATATGACTGCTAACTTACTCAACAACCAGTCCAGAGCTGATTATTTTTGTTTTAATGATGATTACTGATTTTAGGTAGGAGTTGTACAATAGGGATTTGCGGTACTATATGGAATGCACATATTCAGGGGATTAAAGAATCCTGCTAATAGCAGCCATTTTCTTCTTGATTTGTAATATATTCTTCCCTTCCCCCAAGATATTCCTTCTACATCAACACTATCTTTGATAGGGTGGAACATATTTTTTTAATTTGCTATTGAGATGTCAGCTAGCATAGTGGACACAAGAAATGTGGGAAGGGACCTTAATCAGAGCATTTACCCACATAACCTGTTTGAGACTGGCAAATTTCCCCCAGTAGCGGACTCCTAACTCAACTGCCTTGCATTTCTGGTCTCCCAGTTGACATCTAAACACTTCTGTATTTTTGGTACTGTGAGGCCTCTTCCATATTTCTGCTGTGACAAAATATCCAACTAAACTGACCATTTTTGAGTTCTCTTTTTCTAAGAATTTAAAATCATTTTAATAAAGGGTGTAATAAACTGTAAAAATCATTTAAACTTTTATTATATTGCCTTTAAAACAGTCTGAACACTAGCAACTATTTTACTGATATCTAAGATTCATATTTGTAGTGTTACTGTCATCATAGACAAAACTTAAATACAGGCATGTCTCTAAATAGTTGTGTATATGTGATTTATGATCATTTTGACTTTAGGAGCTTGGAGAACAGCCCCTTTTTTAAAATTGTACCAGTTTTGACACGTGGTCGCAAAAATCCTGCTAAAAGACACCTGATGCAAGTCCCTTAGGTGTCCCTAATTCCTGCTTTTTAGCTCTTGCTTTTACATGCCATCACTGATTCTGCTTGAGTGCTTCATGACCTGGTGTGTATTGCTGAATAATCGCAGAAATCACCTACAACAGGCAGAAGGTACTGCACATATCATGTTCTGACATGCATTCCCTTAACAACATACTTCTCTTTTCGGTTACTGGAACCCAGACAGCTGCTAGGTAATATACGCAATATGCTTTTCCAATGTGACACATAAACAATGAGTTCTATTATTAATTCAGATTCTCAGTGCAAGCCCAGCAACAGCTGTTGGATAAGATAAAGCGCAAATCATTTGCTGTTCACTTGTCAACAAATTTGCCTTGGGCCTGGTGATAAATTTGGGCAAGTCATTGCAGTAGAGGAACATTTTTTTCTGCCATCTTAGTTTAATTGTACTGCACTAAGAAACATTCTCTACAGTGGGTTATTTTTACACAATTATATTCAGTAATCTAAGATTATATTTTTCTCTGGATGTAAAGTAAAAACTCGTACAAAAATGCCAATATAAACCAATCACAGTTAACTAAAAATAATTCTTTAACTTTATTCACAGGGAAAAATATACCTCCTGACGGTTGAGATAAAGAGATTTATTTTTAGCGATTTTGATTTTAGAACTTCATACGTGTCTGTAATGTGACAAATACAGCAAGTCTTAGTGCTTTGGGATAGTTTAAGAAACCTACAGTAAAGCAAGGTGTTTGGATGACTAGGATATTCAAAATAGGACCACCAGTGTTTTCAAAACTGAGATTGATAGATTTTTGGACACACTAAGGGAATCAAGCGATAAGGGGATATGGTGGGAAATAGTAGCATAGTAGGTACAGCACAGGAGGAGGCCATTCAGCCCATGGTACCTGTGCTGGCTCTTTGAAAGAGCTATCCAATTAATCCCATTCCCCTGCTCTTTCCCCATAGACCTGTAATTTTTTTCCCTTCAAGTATTCATCCAATGCACTTTTGAAAGTTACTATTGAATTTACTTCCACCACCCTTTCAGGCAGTGCATTCCAGATCATTACAACTCGCTGCGTTATTTCACACCTAAAAAATGGACCCCTGCAAAAAATGGCCACTTACTGATGGTCCTAAATAACTTATATATAGGGTACGGTAGCATAGTGGTTATGTTACTGGGCTAGTAATCCAGAGTCATGAGTTCAAATCCCGCCACGGCAGCTGGCGAATTTAAATTCAATTAATTAAATTCAATTAATTAAATAAAAATCTGGAATTAAAATACTAGTATCAGTAATGATGGCCATGAAACTACCGGATTGTCGTAAAAACCCATCTGGTTCACTAATGTCCTTTAGGGAAGGAAGCCTGCCGCCCTTACCCGGTCTGGCCTATATGTGACTCCAGACCCACAGCAATGTAGTTGATTCTTAATTGCCCTCTGAAATGGCCTAGCAAGCCACTCAGTTGTAAAATCTCGCTACGAAAAGTCATAATAAGAATAAAACCGGACGGACCACTAAGCACCGGACACGACAACGGCAAAACACCAAGCCCAGTCGACCCTGCAAGGTCCTCCTTACTAACATCTGGGGACTTGTGCCAAAATTGGGAGAGCTGTCCCACAGACTAGTCAAGCAACAGCCTGACACAGCCAATACTCACAGAATCATATCTTTCAGCCAACGTCCCAGACTCTTCCATCACCATCCCTGGGTATGTCCTGTCCCACCGGCAGGACAGACCCACCAGAGGTGGCGGTACAGTGATATACAGTCAGGAGGGAGTGGCCCTGGGAGTCCTCAACATTGACTCTGGACCCCATGAAATCTCATGGCATCAGGTCAAACATGGGCAAGGAAACCTCCTGCTGATTACCACCTACCGTCCTCCCTCAGCTGATGAATCAGTCCTCCTCCATGTTGAGCACCACTTGGAGGAAGCACTGAGGGTAGCAAGGGCACAAAATGTACTCTGGGTGGGGGACTTCAATGTCCATCACCAAGAGTGGCTCGGTAGCACCACTACTGACCGAGCTGGCTGAGTCCTGCAGGACATAGCTGCTAGACTGGGCCTGCGGCAGGTGGTGAGCGAACCAACAAGAGGGAAAAACTTACTTGACCTCGTCCTCACCAATCCACCTGTCGCAAATGCATCTGTCCATGACAGTATTGGTAGGAGTGACCACCGCACAGTCCTCGTGGAGATGAACTCCCGTCTTCGCACTGAGGACACCATCCAACGTGTTGTGTGGCACTACCACTGTGCTAAATGGGATAGATTCAGAACAGATCTAGCAGCTCAAAACTTGGCATCAATGAGGCGCTGTGGGCCATCAGCAGCAGCAGAATTGTATTCCAGCACAATCTGTAACCTCATGGCCCAGCATATTCCTCACTCTACCATTACCAACAAGCCAGGGGATCAACCCTGGTTCAATGAGGAGTGTAGAAGAGCATGCCAGGAGCAGCACCAGGCATACCTAAAAATGAGGTGCCAACCTGGTAAAGCTACAACTCAGGACTACATGCATGCCAAACAGCGGAAGCAACATGCTACAGACAGAGCTAAGCGATTCCACAACCAACGGATCAGATCAAAGCTCTGCAGTCCTGCCACATCCAGTCGTGAATGGTGGTGGACAATTGAACAACTAACGAGAGGAGGAGGCTCTGCAAACATCCCCATTCTCAATGATGGCGGAGTCCAGCACGTGAGTGCAAAAGACAAGGCTGAAGCGTTTGCAACCATCTTCAGCCAGAAGTGCCGAGTGGATGATCCATCTCAGCCTCCTCCCAATATCCCCACCATCACGGAAGCCAGTCTTCGGCCAATTCGATTCACTCCACATGATATCAAGAAACGGCTGAGTGCACTGGATACAGCAAAGGCTATGGGCCCCGACAACATCCCAGCTGTAGTGCTGAAGACTTGTGCTCCAGAACTAGCTGCGCCTCTAGCCAAGCTGTTCCAGTACAGCAACAACACTGGCATCTACCCGACAATGTGGAAAATTGCCCAGGTATGTCCTGTCCACAAAAAGCAGGACAAATCCAATCCGGCCAATTACCGCCCCATCAGTCTAATCTCAATCATCAGCAAAGTGATGGAAGGTGTCGTCGACAGTGCTATCAAGCGGCACTTACTCACCAATAACCTGCTCACCGATGCTCAGTTTGGGTCCGGCTCCAGACCTCATTACAGCGTTGGTCCAAACATGGACAAAAGAGCTGAATTCCAGAGGTGAGGTGAGAGTGACTGCCCTTGACATCAAGGCAGCATTTGACCGAGTGTGGCACCAAAGAGCCCTAGTAAAATTGAAGTCAATGGGAATCAGGGGGAAAACTCTCCAGTGGCTGGAGTCATACCTCGCACAAAGGAAGATGGTAGTGGTTGTTGGAGGCCAATCATCTCAGCCCCAGGGCATTGCTGCAGGAGTTCCTCAGGGTAGTGTCCTAGGCCCAACCATCTTCAGCTGCTTCATCAATGACCTTCCCTCCATCATAAGGTCAGAAATGGGGATGTTCGCTGATGACTGCACAGTGTTCAGTTCCATTTGCAACCCCTCAGATAATGAAGCAGTCCGAGCCTGCATGCAGCAAGACCTGGACAACATCCAGGCTTGGGCTCATAAGTGGCAAGTAACATTCGCGCCAGACAAGTGCCAGGCAATGACCATCTCCAACAAGAGAGAGTCTAACCACCTCCCCTTGACATTCAACGGCATTACCATCGCCGAATCCCCCACCATCAACATCCTGAGGGTCACCATTGACCAGAAACTTAACTGGACCAGCCATATAAATACTGTGGCTACGAGAGCAGGTCAGAGGCTGGGTATTCTGCGGCGAGTGACTCACCTCCTGACTCCCCAAAGCCTTTCCACCATCTACAAGGCACAAGTCAGGAGTGTGATGGAATACTCTCCACTTGCCTGGATGAGTGCAGCACCAACAACACTCAAGAAGCTCGACACCATCCAAGATAAAGCAGCCCGCTTGATTGGCACCCCATCCACCACCCTAAACATTCACTCCCTTCACCACCGGCGCACTGTGGCTGCAGTGTGCACCATCCACAGGATGCACTGCAGCAACTCGCCAAGGCTTCTTCGACAGCACCTCCCAAACCCGCGAGCTCTACCACCTAGAAGGACAAGAGCAGCAGGCGCATGGGAACAACACTACCTGCACGTTCCCCTCCAAGTCACACACCATCCCGACTTGGAAATATATCGCCGTTCCTTCATTGTCGCTGGGTCAAAATCCTGGAACTCCCTTCCTAACAGCACTGTGGGAGAACCGTCACCACACGGACTGCAGCGGTTCAAGAAGGCAGCTCACCACCACCTTCTCGAGGGCAATTAGGGATGGGCAATAAATGCCAGCCTTGCCAGCGACGCCCACATCCCGTGAAGGAATAAAAAAAAATATTGTAATAGATACAAACTGCACCTTGAAAGCACGGACACTCGCACATTACAATCTATGGACAGCCTTCAATGCACCAAGCTGGTTTACAACTTAAAATGCCGGACATGCAGGTGGCAGTGGGTGAAAAAAAATGGCTTTTGTCGGATAGATACCCAGCATCAACGGCAGAGAAACCGCTCTATCCCAGGGATTGAATGCTTGCACGGTTCTGTTTCTGGGATTGAATGCTTGCACGGTTCTGTTTCTGGGATTGAATGCTAGCACAGCTCTGTCTCTGGGATTTATTGCCTACATAGTCCTATCTGGGCATAAAGCGGTTTCACCGCCGCAATGGATACTGGGTTCAAAACTCCGGCTGCTGCTGAAGAAGCCTCCAGCTTGGTGACTTTACCAACAGAGAGCGAGGACCTCTTGGTGCGCAGTTGGGAATCAGGGGAATCTCGTGGGTGGTGGGTGGTGGGTGGTGGGGGTCACGGCAATCAGAGGTCTCTGCAATCAGAGGCCTCCGAAATTGGGGGGGGGGGTCCCTCAGTATCCCTTCTTGCCCCCCCCCCCCAGCGATAGGTTTTCGGATAGGCAAGGTAATGCCCACCTCGTAACATCTGCCACTTTTGATTAGCCCACACTTTACATTAGGGTTAGGACATTAAGGGGGTTAGGTACACTGTATTAGAATTGGGGTTAGGGTTACACTGTATCAGGGTTAGTGTTGGGTTAGGGTTAGCAACCACATGAGAGTCAAGGTGTTAACGTTATGCGGTTAGAGTTAGGGTACGCTGTGTTAGGGTTTAGGGTTAGGGTACTGCATTAGGGGCTAGGGTTAGTGTAGGACAGGCATAGGGGCGGAATATGGCCTCCCAGTGTTGACTGCCTCTTGTGACTGGCCCACACTTCAACGTGTTCCTTTGTCAACTAAACGTACCTTGACCTTTAGTTTCAGGCACCATCTACTGTTCCTTCTTGGAACTGCTTCGATTGGTTTCGCCGCTTTCTGCGAATGCATAAGGGTTAGGGTTAGCGTTTTAGGCAGAGGGGATAACAGGCCCTCCTTGTGTTGTCTGCTGCTTGGCACTGCTGGTGCACACTTTGGATTGTTCCTGCTGTCCAACTGAATGTACCCTGACCTGTAGTTTTAGGCATCATCCATTGTTCCTTCTTGAAACTGCTCCGACCGGTTTCGCTGCCCTCGCGTCTCGTCAGGGAAAGACAAAAACAAGCCGAATCCAAAGTGTATCACTCGTAATGTTAGGGTCAGCATTTTGGGCAGAGGGGGGAACATGGTTAGAGTTAGGGTGAGTGTATTAGGGTTAGGGTTAGTGATGCTGCATTAGGGTTAGGGTTAGGGATGCATTAGGGTTAGGTTTAACATGGTGGGCAGAGGGGGGAAACGCCCTCCCTATGTTGCCTGCCTCTTGGCTGTGGCCCGCACCTCAGACTGTTCCTGCTGTCCAAATGAATGTACCCTGTGCTTTAGCTTTAGGCACCATCCAGAGTTCCTGCTTGGCTACTACTGAATACACCTCGTCCTCCAGCCTTAAGTACCATCCATCGTTCCTTCTTGGAACACTCCGACCGGTTTCGCCATCTTGCGGCTCATCAGGGAGCTACAAACAAACAGACCAAGTCCTTAGTGCGTCACTTGCAAAGGTTAGGTTTCAAAATGGTGGGCAGAGGGGGGAAACGCCCTCCCTATGTTGTCTGCCTCTTGGTTCTGGCCCGCACCTCAGACTGTTGCTGTTGTCCAAATGAATGCACCTTGTGCTTTAGCTTTAGGCACCATCCAGAGTTCCTGCTTGGCTACTACTGAATGTGTCCCGTCCTCCAGCCTTAAGTACCATCCATCGTTCCTTCTTGGAACACTCCGACCGGTTTCGCCATCTTGCGGCTCATCAGGGAGCTACAAACAAACAGACCAAGTCCTTAGTGCGTCACTTGCAAAGGTTAGGTTTCAAAATGGTGGGCAGAGGGGGGAAACGCCCTCCCTATGTTGTCTGCCTCTTGGTTCTGGCCCGCACCTCAGACTGTTGCTGTTGTCCAAATGAATGCACCTTGTGCTTTAGCTTTAGGCACCATCCAGAGTTCCTGCTTGGCTACTACTGAATGTGTCCCGTCCTCCAGCCTTAAGTACCATCCATCGTTCCTTCTTGGAACACTCCGACCGGTTTCGCCATCTTGCGGCTCATCAGGGAGCTACAAACAAACAGACCAAGTCCTTAGTGCGTCACTTGCAAAGGTTAGGTTTCAAAATGGTGGGCAGAGGGGGGAAACGCCCTCCCTATGTTGTCTGCCTCTTGGTTCTGGCCCGCACCTCAGACTGTTGCTGTTGTCCAAATGAATGCACCTTGTGCTTTAGCTTTAGGCACCATCCAGAGTTCCTGCTTGGCTACTACTGAATGTGTCCCGTCCTCCAGCCTTAAGTACCATCCATCGTTCCTTCTTGGAACACTCCGACCGGTTTCGCCATCTTGCGGCTCATCAGGGAGCTACAAACAAACAGACCAAGTCCTTAGTGCGTCACTTGCAAAGGTTAGGTTTCAAAATGGTGGGCAGAGGGGGGAAACGCCCTCCCTATGTTGTCTGCCTCTTGGTTCTGGCCCGCACCTCAGACTGTTGCTGTTGTCCAAATGAATGCACCTTGTGCTTTAGCTTTAGGCACCATCCAGAGTTCCTGCTTGGCTACTACTGAATGTGTCCCGTCCTCCAGCCTTAAGTACCATCCATCGTTCCTTCTTGGAACACTCCGACCGGTTTCGCCATCTTGCGGCTCATCAGGGAGCTACAAACAAACAGACCAAGTCCTCAGTGCGTCACTTGCAAAGGTTAGGTTTCAAAATGGTGGGCAGAGGGGGGAAACGCCCTCCCTATGTTGTCTGCCTCTTGGTTCTGGCCCGCACCTCAGACTGTTGCTGTTGTCCAAATGAATGCACCTTGTGCTTTAGCTTTAGGCACCATCCAGAGTTCCTGCTTGGCTACTACTGAATGTGTCCCGTCCTCCAGCCTTAAGTACCATCCATCGTTCCTTCTTGGAACACTCCGACCGGTTTCGCCATCTTGCGGCTCATCAGGGAGCTACAAACAAACAGACCAAGTCCTTAGTGCGTCACTTGCAAAGGTTAGGTTTCAAAATGGTGGGCAGAGGGGGGAAACGCCCTCCCTATGTTGTCTGCCTCTTGGTTCTGGCCCGCACCTCAGACTGTTGCTGTTGTCCAAATGAATGCACCTTGTGCTTTAGCTTTAGGCACCATCCAGAGTTCCTGCTTGGCTACTACTGAATGTGTCCCGTCCTCCAGCCTTAAGTACCATCCATCGTTCCTTCTTGGAACACTCCGACCGGTTTCGCCATCTTGCGGCTCATCAGGGAGCTACAAACAAACAGACCAAGTCCTTAGTGCGTCACTTGCAAAGGTTAGGTTTCAAAATGGTGGGCAGAGGGGGGAAACGCCCTCCCTATGTTGTCTGCCTCTTGGTTCTGGCCCGCACCTCAGACTGTTGCTGTTGTCCAAATGAATGCACCTTGTGCTTTAGCTTTAGGCACCATCCAGAGTTCCTGCTTGGCTACTACTGAATGTGTCCCGTCCTCCAGCCTTAAGTACCATCCATCGTTCCTTCTT
Organism: Heptranchias perlo; assembly: GCF_035084215.1. NCBI lineage: Eukaryota > Metazoa > Chordata > Chondrichthyes > Hexanchiformes > Hexanchidae > Heptranchias > Heptranchias perlo. Next base: position 48,218,564 of record NC_090349.1, read on the forward strand.
GGAACACTCCGACCGGTTTCGCCATCTTGCGGCTCATCAGGGAGCTACAAACAAACAGACCAAGTCCTTAGTGCGTCACTTGCAAAGGTTAGGTTTTAAAATGGTGGGCAGAGGGGGGAAACGCCCTCCCTATGTTGTCTGCCTCTTGGTTCTGGCCCGCACCTCAGACTGTTGCTGTTGTCCAAATGAATGCACCTTGTGCTTTAGCTTTAGGCACCATCCAGAGTTCCTGCTTGGCTACTACTGAATGTGTCCCGTCCTCCAGCCTTAAGTACCATCCATCGTTCCTTCTTGGAACACTCCGACCGGTTTCGCCATCTTGCGGCTCATCAGGGAGCTACAAACAAACAGACCAAGTCCTTAGTGCGTCACTTGCAAAAGTTAGGTTTTAAAATGGTGGGCAGAGGGGGGAAACGCCCTCCCTATGTTGTCTGCCTCTTGGTTCTGGCCCGCACCTCAGACTGTTGCTGTTGTCCAAATGAATGCACCTTGTGCTTTAGCTTTAGGCACCATCCAGAGTTCCTGCTTGGCTACTACTGAATGTGTCCCGTCCTCCAGCCTTAAGTACCATCCATCGTTCCTTCTTGGAACACTCCGACCGGTTTCGCCATCTTGCGGCTCATCAGGGAGCTACAAACAAACAGACCAAGTCCTTAGTGCGTCACTTGCAAAAGTTAGGTTTTAAAATGGTGGGCAGAGGGGGGAAACGCCCTCCCTATGTTGTCTGCCTCTTGGTTCTGGCCCGCACCTCAGACTGTTGCTGTTGTCCAAATGAATGCACCTTGTGCTTTAGCTTTAGGCACCATCCAGAGTTCCTGCTTGGCTACTACTGAATGTGTCCCGTCCTCCAGCCTTAAGTACCATCCATCGTTCCTTCTTGGAACACTCCGACCGGTTTCGCCATCTTGCGGCTCATCAGGGAGCTACAAACAAACAGACCAAGTCCTTAGTGCGTCACTTGCAAAAGTTAGGTTTTAAAATGGTGGGCAGAGGGGGGAAACGCCCTCCCTATGTTGTCTGCCTCTTGGTTCTGGCCCGCACCTCAGACTGTTGCTGCATTAGGGTTAGGGTTAGGGTTAGGGTTGCTGCATTAGGGTTAGGGTTAGGGTTAGGGTTAGTGCATTAGGGTTAGGGTTAGGGTTAGGGTTGCATTAGGGTTAGGGTTAGGGTTAGGGTTAGGGTTACGCTGCATTAGGGTTAGGGTTAGGGTTAGGGTAGGGTTAGGGTTAGGGTTAGGGTTGCATTAGGGTTAGGGTTAGGGTTAGGGTTAGGGTTGCTGCATTAGGGTTAGGGTTAGGGTTAGGGTTAGGTTTTCAAATGGTGGGCAGAGGGGGGAAACGCCCTCCCTATGTTGTCTGCCTCTTGGTTCTGGCCCGCACCTCAGACTGTTGCTGTTGTCCAAATGAATGCACCTTGTGCTTTAGCTTTAGGCACCATCCAGAGTTCCTGCTTGGCTACTACTGAATGTGTCCCGTCCTCCAGCCTTAAGTACCATCCATCGTTCCTTCTTGGAACACTCCGACCGGTTTCGCCATCTTGCGGCTCATCAGGGAGCTATAAACAAACAGACCAAGTCCTTAGTGCGTCACTTGCAAAAGTTAGGTTTTAAAATGGTGGGCAGAGGGGGGAAACGCCCTCCCTATGTTGTCTGCCTCTTGGTTCTGGCCCGCACCTCAGACTGTTGCTGTTGTCCAAATGAATGCACCTTGTGCTTTAGCTTTAGGCACCATCCAGAGTTCCTGCTTGGCTACTACTGAATGTGTCCCGTCCTCCAGCCTTAAGTACCATCCATCGTTCCTTCTTGGAACACTCCGACCGGTTTCGCCATCTTGCGGCTCATCAGGGAGCTATAAACAAACAGACCAAGTCCTTAGTGCGTCACTTGCAAAAGTTAGGTTTTAAAATGGTGGGCAGAGGGGGGAAACGCCCTCCCTATGTTGTCTGCCTCTTGGTTCTGGCCCGCACCTCAGACTGTTGCTGTTGTCCAAATGAATGCACCTTGTGCTTTAGCTTTAGGCACCATCCAGAGTTCCTGCTTGGCTACTACTGAATGTGTCCCGTCCTCCAGCCTTAAGTACCATCCATCGTTCCTTCTTGGAACACTCCGACCGGTTTCGCCATCTTGCGGCTCATCAGGGAGCTATAAACAAACAGACCAAGTCCTTAGTGCGTCACTTGCAAAAGTTAGGTTTTAAAATGGTGGGCAGAGGGGGGAAACGCCCTCCCTATGTTGTCTGCCTCTTGGTTCTGGCCCGCACCTCAGACTGTTGCTGTTGTCCAAATGAATGCACCTTGTGCTTTAGCTTTAGGCACCATCCAGAGTTCCTGCTTGGCTACTACTGAATGTGTCCCGTCCTCCAGCCTTAAGTACCATCCATCGTTCCTTCTTGGAACACTCCGACCGGTTTCGCCATCTTGCGGCTCATCAGGGAGCTATAAACAAACAGACCAAGTCCTTAGTGCGTCACTTGCAAAAGTTAGGTTTTAAAATGGTGGGCAGAGGGGGGAAACGCCCTCCCTATGTTGTCTGCCTCTTGGTTCTGGCCCGCACCTCAGACTGTTGCTGTTGTCCAAATGAATGCACCTTGTGCTTTAGCTTTAGGCACCATCCAGAGTTCCTGCTTGGCTACTACTGAATGTGTCCCGTCCTCCAGCCTTAAGTACCATCCATCGTTCCTTCTTGGAACACTCCGACCGGTTTCGCCATCTTGCGGCTCATCAGGGAGCTATAAACAAACAGACCAAGTCCTTAGTGCGTCACTTGCAAAAGTTAGGTTTCAAAATGGTGGGCAGAGGGGGGAAACGCCCTCCCTATGTTGTCTGCCTCTTGGTTCTGGCCCGCACCTCAGACTATTGCTGTTGTCCAAATGAATGCACCTTGTGCTTTAGCTTTAGGCACCATCCAGAGTTCCTGCTTGGCTACTACTGAATGTGTCCCGTCCTCCAGCCTTAAGTACCATCCATCGTTCCTTCTTGGAACACTCCGACCGGTTTCGCCATCTTGCGGCTCATCAGGGAGCTACAAACAAACAGACCAAGTCCTTAGTGCGTCACTTGCAAAGGTTAGGTTTTAAAATGGTGGGCAGAGGGGGGAAACGCCCTCCCTATGTTGTCTGCCTCTTGGTTCTGGCCCGCACCTCAGACTATTGCTGTTGTCCAAATGAATGCACCTTGTGCTTTAGCTTTAGGCACCATCCAGAGTTCCTGCTTGGCTACTACTGAATGTGTCCCGTCCTCCAGCCTTAAGTACCATCCATCGTTCCTTCTTGGAACACTCCGACCGGTTTCGCCATCTTGCGGCTCATCAGGGAGCTACAAACAAACAGACCAAGTCCTTAGTGCGTCACTTGCAAAGGTTAGGTTTTAAAATGGTGGGCAGAGGGGGGAAACGCCCTCCCTATGTTGTCTGCCTCTTGGTTCTGGCCCGCACCTCAGACTATTGCTGTTGTCCAAATGAATGCACCTTGTGCTTTAGCTTTAGGCACCATCCAGAGTTCCTGCTTGGCTACTACTGAATGTGTCCCGTCCTCCAGCCTTAAGTACCATCCATCGTTCCTTCTTGGAACACTCCGACCGGTGCATTAGGGTTAGGGTTAGGGTTAGGGTTAGGGTTAGGGTTAGGTTAGGGTTAGGGTTAGGGTTAGGGTTACGCTGCATTAGGGTTAGGGTTAGGGTTAGGGTTAGGGTTACGCTGCATTAGGGTTAGGGTTAGGGTTAGGGTTAGGTTAGGGTTAGGGTTAGGGTGCATTAGGGTTAGGGTTAGGGTTAGGGTTAGGGTTAGTGCATTAGGGTTAGGGTTAGGGTTAGGGTTAGGGTTAGTGCATTAGGGTTAGGGTTAGGGTTAGGGTTAGGTTTTAAAATGGTGGGCAGAGGGGGGAAACGCCCTCCCTATGTTGTCTGCCTCTTGGTTCTGGCCCGCACCTCAGACTGTTGCTGTTGTCCAAATGAATGCACCTTGTGCTTTAGCTTTAGGCACCATCCAGAGTTCCTGCTTGGCTACTACTGAATGTGTCCCGTCCTGCAGCCTTAAGTACCATCCATCGTTCCTTCTTGGAACACTCCGACCGGTTTCGCCATCTTGCGGCTCATCAGGGAGCTACAAACAAACAGACCAAGTCCTTAGTGCGTCACTTGCAAAAGTTAGGTTTTAAAATGGTGGGCAGAGGGGGGAAACGCCCTCCCTATGTTGTCTGCCTCTTGGTTCTGGCCCGCACCTCAGACTGTTGCTGTTGTCCAAATGAATGCACCTTGTGCTTTAGCTTTAGGCACCATCCAGAGTTCCTGCTTGGCTACTACTGAATGTGTCCCGTCCTGCAGCCTTAAGTACCATCCATCGTTCCTTCTTGGAACACTCCGACCGGTTTCGCCATCTTGCGGCTCATCAGGGAGCTACAAACAAACAGACCAAGTCCTTAGTGCGTCACTTGCAAAAGTTAGGTTTTAAAATGGTGGGCAGAGGGGGGAAACGCCCTCCCTATGTTGTCTGCCTCTTGGTTCTGGCCCGCACCTCAGACTGTTGCTGTTGTCCAAATGAATGCACCTTGTGCTTTAGCTTTAGGCACCATCCAGAGTTCCTGCTTGGCTACTACTGAATGTGTCCCGTCCTGCAGCCTTAAGTACCATCCATCGTTCCTTCTTGGAACACTCCGACCGGTTTCGCCATCTTGCGGCTCATCAGGGAGCTACAAACAAACAGACCAAGTCCTTAGTGCGTCACTTGCAAAAGTTAGGTTTTAAAATGGTGGGCAGAGGGGGGAAACGCCCTCCCTATGTTGTCTGCCTCTTGGTTCTGGCCCGCACCTCAGACTGTTGCTGTTGTCCAAATGAATGCACCTTGTGCTTTAGCTTTAGGCACCATCCAGAGTTCCTGCTTGGCTACTACTGAATGTGTCCCGTCCTGCAGCCTTAAGTACCATCCATCGTTCCTTCTTGGAACACTCCGACCGGTTTCGCCATCTTGCGGCTCATCAGGGAGCTACAAACAAACAGACCAAGTCCTTAGTGCGTCACTTGCAAAAGTTAGGTTTTAAAATGGTGGGCAGAGGGGGGAAACGCCCTCCCTATGTTGTCTGCCTCTTGGTTCTGGCCCGCACCTCAGACTGTTGCTGTTGTCCAAATGAATGCACCTTGTGCTTTAGCTTTAGGCACCATCCAGAGTTCCTGCTTGGCTACTACTGAATGTGTCCCGTCCTGCAGCCTTAAGTACCATCCATCGTTCCTTCTTGGAACACTCCGACCGGTTTCGCCATCTTGCGGCTCATCAGGGAGCTACAAACAAACAGACCAAGTCCTTAGTGCGTCACTTGCAAAAGTTAGGTTTTAAAATGGTGGGCAGAGGGGGGAAACGCCCTCCCTATGTTGTCTGCCTCTTGGTTCTGGCCCGCACCTCAGACTGTTGCTGTTGTCCAAATGAATGCACCTTGTGCTTTAGCTTTAGGCACCATCCAGAGTTCCTGCTTGGCTACTACTGAATGTGTCCCGTCCTGCAGCCTTAAGTACCATCCATCGTTCCTTCTTGGAACACTCCGACCGGTTTCGCCATCTTGCGGCTCATCAGGGAGCTACAAACAAACAGACCAAGTCCTTAGTGCGTCACTTGCAAAAGTTAGGTTTTAAAATGGTGGGCAGAGGGGGGAAACGCCCTCCCTATGTTGTCTGCCTCTTGGTTCTGGCCCGCACCTCAGACTGTTGCTGTTGTCCAAATGAATGCACCTTGTGCTTTAGCTTTAGGCACCATCCAGAGTTCCTGCTTGGCTACTACTGAATGTGTCCCGTCCTGCAGCCTTAAGTACCATCCATCGTTCCTTCTTGGAACACTCCGACCGGTTTCGCCATCTTGCGGCTCATCAGGGAGCTACAAACAAACAGACCAAGTCCTTAGTGCGTCACTTGCAAAAGTTAGGTTTTAAAATGGTGGGCAGAGGGGGGAAACGCCCTCCCTATGTTGTCTGCCTCTTGGTTCTGGCCCGCACCTCAGACTGTTGCTGTTGTCCAAATGAATGCACCTTGTGCTTTAGCTTTAGGCACCATCCAGAGTTCCTGCTTGGCTACTACTGAATGTGTCCCGTCCTGCAGCCTTAAGTACCATCCATCGTTCCTTCTTGGAACACTCCGACCGGTTTCGCCATCTTGCGGCTCATCAGGGAGCTACAAACAAACAGACCAAGTCCTTAGTGCGTCACTTGCAAAAGTTAGGTTTTAAAATGGTGGGCAGAGGGGGGAAACGCCCTCCCTATGTTGTCTGCCTCTTGGTTCTGGCCCGCACCTCAGACTGTTGCTGTTGTCCAAATGAATGCACCTTGTGCTTTAGCTTTAGGCACCATCCAGAGTTCCTGCTTGGCTACTACTGAATGTGTCCCGTCCTGCAGCCTTAAGTACCATCCATCGTTCCTTCTTGGAACACTCCGACCGGTTTCGCCATCTTGCGGCTCATCAGGGAGCTACAAACAAACAGACCAAGTCCTTAGTGCGTCACTTGCAAAAGTTAGGTTTTAAAATGGTGGGCAGAGGGGGGAAACGCCCTCCCTATGTTGTCTGCCTCTTGGTTCTGGCCCGCACCTCAGACTGTTGCTGTTGTCCAAATGAATGCACCTTGTGCTTTAGCTTTAGGCACCATCCAGAGTTCCTGCTTGGCTACTACTGAATGTGTCCCGTCCTGCAGCCTTAAGTACCATCCATCGTTCCTTCTTGGAACACTCCGACCGGTTTCGCCATCTTGCGGCTCATCAGGGAGCTACAAACAAACAGACCAAGTCCTTAGTGCGTCACTTGCAAAAGTTAGGTTTTAAAATGGTGGGCAGAGGGGGGAAACGCCCTCCCTATGTTGTCTGCCTCTTGGTTAGGGTTAGGGTTAGGGTTAGGGTTAGGGTAACGCTGCATTAGGGTTAGGGTTAGGGTTAGGGTTAGGGTTAGGGTTGCTGCATTAGGGTTAGGGTTAGGGTTAGGGTTACGCTGCATTAGGGTTAGGGTTAGGGTTAGGGTTACGCTGCATTAGGGTTAGGGTTAGGGTTAGGGTTACGCTGCATTAGGGTTAGGGTTAGGGTTAGGGTTACGCTGCATTAGGGTTAGGGTTAGGGTTAGGGTTACGCTGCATTAGGGTTAGGGTTAGGGTTACGCTGCATTAGGGTTAGGGTTAGGGTTAGGGTTAGGGTTACGCTGCATTAGGGTTAGGGTTAGGGTTAGGGTTACGCTGCATTAGGGTTAGGGTTAGGGTTAGGGTTAGGGTTACGCTGCATTAGGGTTAGGGTTAGGGTTAGGGTTAGTGAATTAGGGTTAGGGTTAGGGTTAGGGTTAGGGTTAGTGCATTAGGGTTAGGGTTAGGGTTAGGGTTAGTGAAACTGCATTAGGGTTAGGGTTAGGGTTAGGGTTAGGGTTACGCTGCATTAGGGTTAGGGTTAGGGTTAGGGTTAGGGTTACGCTGCATTAGGGTTAGGGTTAGGGTTAGGGTTAGGGTTAGGTTTTAAAATGGTGGGCAGAGGGGGGAAACGCCCTCCCTATGTTGTCTGCCTCTTGGTTCTGGCCCGCACCTCAGACTGTTGCTGTTGTCCAAATGAATGCACCTTGTGCTTTAGCTTTAGGCACCATCCAGAGTTCCTGCTTGGCTACTACTGAATGTGTCCCGTCCTGCAGCCTTAAGTACCATCCATCGTTCCTTCTTGGAACACTCCGACCGGTTTCGCCATCTTGCGGCTCATCAGGGAGCTACAAACAAACAGACCAAGTCCTTAGTGCGTCACTTGCAAAAGTTAGGTTTTAAAATGGTGGGCAGAGGGGGGAAACGCCCTCCCTATGTTGTCTGCCTCTTGGTTCTGGCCCGCACCTCAGACTGTTGCTGTTGTCCAAATGAATGCACCTTGTGCTTTAGCTTTAGGCACCATCCAGAGTTCCTGCTTGGCTACTACTGAATGTGTCCCGTCCTGCAGCCTTAAGTACCATCCATCGTTCCTTCTTGGAACACTCCGACCGGTTTCGCCATCTTGCGGCTCATCAGGGAGCTACAAACAAACAGACCAAGTCCTTAGTGCGTCACTTGCAAAAGTTAGGTTTTAAAATGGTGGGCAGAGGGGGGAAACGCCCTCCCTATGTTGTCTGCCTCTTGGTTCTGGCCCGCACCTCAGACTGTTGCTGTTGTCCAAATGAATGCACCTTGTGCTTTAGCTTTAGGCACCATCCAGAGTTCCTGCTTGGCTACTACTGAATGTGTCCCGTCCTGCAGCCTTAAGTACCATCCATCGTTCCTTCTTGGAACACTCCGACCGGTTTCGCCATCTTGCGGCTCATCAGGGAGCTACAAACAAACAGACCAAGTCCTTAGTGCGTCACTTGCAAAAGTTAGGTTTTAAAATGGTGGGCAGAGGGGGGAAACGCCCTCCCTATGTTGTCTGCCTCTTGGTTCTGGCCCGCACCTCAGACTGTTGCTGTTGTCCAAATGAATGCACCTTGTGCTTTAGCTTTAGGCACCATCCAGAGTTCCTGCTTGGCTACTACTGAATGTGTCCCGTCCTGCAGCCTTAAGTACCATCCATCGTTCCTTCTTGGAACACTCCGACCGGTTTCGCCATCTTGCGGCTCATCAGGGAGCTACAAACAAACAGACCAAGTCCTTAGTGCGTCACTTGCAAAAGTTAGGTTTTAAAATGGTGGGCAGAGGGGGGAAACGCCCTCCCTATGTTGTCTGCCTCTTGGTTCTGGCCCGCACCTCAGACTGTTGCTGTTGTCCAAATGAATGCACCTTGTGCTTTAGCTTTAGGCACCATCCAGAGTTCCTGCTTGGCTACTACTGAATGTGTCCCGTCCTGCAGCCTTAAGTACCATCCATCGTTCCTTCTTGGAACACTCCGACCGGTTTCGCCATCTTGCGGCTCATCGGGGAGCTACAAACAAACAGACCAAGTCCTTAGTGCGTCACTTGCAAAAGTTAGGTTTTAAAATGGTGGGCAGAGGGGGGAAACGCCCTCCCTATGTTGTCTGCCTCTTGGTTCTGGCCCGCACCTCAGACTGTTGCTGTTGTCCAAATGAATGCACCTTGTGCTTTAGCTTTAGGCACCATCCAGAGTTCCTGCTTGGCTACTACTGAATGTGTCCCGTCCTGCAGCCTTAAGTACCATCCATCGTTCCTTCTTGGAACACTCCGACCGGTTTCGCCATCTTGCGGCTCATCAGGGAGCTACAAACAAACAGACCAAGTCCTTAGTGCGTCACTTGCAAAAGTTAGGTTTTAAAATGGTGGGCAGAGGGGGGAAACGCCCTCCCTATGTTGTCTGCCTCTTGGTTCTGGCCCGCACCTCAGACTGTTGCTGTTGTCCAAATGAATGCACCTTGTGCTTTAGCTTTAGGCACCATCCAGAGTTCCTGCTTGGCTACTACTGAATGTGTCCCGTCCTGCAGCCTTAAGTACCATCCATCGTTCCTTCTTGGAACACTCCGACCGGTTTCGCCATCTTGCGGCTCATCAGGGAGCTACAAACAAACAGACCAAGTCCTTAGTGCGTCACTTGCAAAAGTTAGGTTTTAAAATGGTGGGCAGAGGGGGGAAACGCCCTCCCTATGTTGTCTGCCTCTTGGTTCTGGCCCGCACCTCAGACTGTTGCTGTTGTCCAAATGAATGCACCTTGTGCTTTAGCTTTAGGCACCATCCAGAGTTCCTGCTTGGCTACTACTGAATGTGTCCCGTCCTGCAGCCTTAAGTACCATCCATCATTCCTTCTTGGAACACTCCGACCGGTTTCGCCATCTTGCGGCTCATCAGGGAGCTACAAACAAACAGACCAAGTCCTTAGTGCGTCACTTGCAAAAGTTAGGTTTTAAAATGGTGGGCAGAGGGGGGAAACGCCCTCCCTATGTTGTCTGCCTCTTGGTTCTGGCCCGCACCTCAGACTGTTGCTGTTGTCCAAATGAATGCACCTTGTGCTTTAGCTTTAGGCACCATCCAGAGTTCCTGCTTGGCTACTACTGAATGTGTCCCGTCCTGCAGCCTTAAGTACCATCCATCGTTCCTTCTTGGAACACTCCGACCGGTTTCGCCATCTTGCGGCTCATCAGGGAGCTACAAACAAACAGACCAAGTCCTTAGTGCGTCACTTGCAAAAGTTAGGTTTTAAAATGGTGGGCAGAGGGGGGAAACGCCCTCCCTATGTTGTCTGCCTCTTGGTTCTGGCCCGCACCTCAGACTGTTGCTGTTGTCCAAATGAATGCACCTTGTGCTTTAGCTTTAGGCACCATCCAGAGTTCCTGCTTGGCTACTACTGAATGTGTCCCGTCCTGCAGCCTTAAGTACCATCCATCGTTCCTTCTTGGAACACTCCGACCGGTTTCGCCATCTTGCGGCTCATCAGGGAGCTACAAACAAACAGACCAAGTCCTTAGTGCGTCACTTGCAAAAGTTAGGTTTTAAAATGGTGGGCAGAGGGGGGAAACGCCCTCCCTATGTTGTCTGCCTCTTGGTTCTGGCCCGCACCTCAGACTGTTGCTGTTGTCCAAATGAATGCACCTTGTGCTTTAGCTTTAGGCACCATCCAGAGTTCCTGCTTGGCTACTACTGAATGTGTCCCGTCCTGCAGCCTTAAGTACCATCCATCGTTCCTTCTTGGAACACTCCGACCGGTTTCGCCATCTTGCGGCTCATCAGGGAGCTACAAACAAACAGACCAAGTCCTTAGTGCGTCACTTGCAAAAGTTAGGTTTTAAAATGGTGGGCAGAGGGGGGAAACGCCCTCCCTATGTTGTCTGCCTCTTGGTTCTGGCCCGCACCTCAGACTGTTGCTGTTGTCCAAATGAATGCACCTTGTGCTTTAGCTTTAGGCACCATCCAGAGTTCCTGCTTGGCTACTACTGAATGTGTCCCGTCCTGCAGCCTTAAGTACCATCCATCGTTCCTTCTTGGAACACTCCGACCGGTTTCGCCATCTTGCGGCTCATCAGGGAGCTACAAACAAACAGACCAAGTCCTTAGTGCGTCACTTGCAAAAGTTAGGTTTTAAAATGGTGGGCAGAGGGGGGAAACGCCCTCCCTATGTTGTCTGCCTCTTGGTTCTGGCCCGCACCTCAGACTGTTGCTGTTGTCCAAATGAATGCACCTTGTGCTTTAGCTTTAGGCACCATCCAGAGTTCCTGCTTGGCTACTACTGAATGTGTCCCGTCCTGCAGCCTTAAGTACCATCCATCGTTCCTTCTTGGAACACTCCGACCGGTTTCGCCATCTTGCGGCTCATCAGGGAGCTACAAACAAACAGACCAAGTCCTTAGTGCGTCACTTGCAAAAGTTAGGTTTTAAAATGGTGGGCAGAGGGGGGAAACGCCCTCCCTATGTTGTCTGCCTCTTGGTTAGGGTTAGGGTTAGGGTTAGGGTTAGGGTTAGGGTAACGCTGCATTAGGGTTAGGGTTAGGGTTAGGGTCAGGGTTAGGGTTGCTGCATTAGGGTTAGGGTTAGGGTTAGGGTTAGGGTTACGCTGCATTAGGGTTAGGGTTAGGGTTAGGGTTAGGGTTACGCTGCATTAGGGTTAGGGTTAGGGTTAGGGTTACGCTGCATTAGGGTTAGGGTTAGGGTTAGGGTTAGGGTTACGCTGCATTAGGGTTAGGGTTAGGGTTACGCTGCATTAGGGTTAGGGTTAGGGTTAGGGTTACGCTGCATTAGGGTTAGGGTTAGGGTTAGGGTTAGGGTTACGCTGCATTAGGGTTAGGGTTAGGGTTAGGGTTAGGGTTACACTGCATTAGGGTTAGGGTTAGGGTTAGGGTTAGGCTGCATTAGGGTTAGGGTTAGGGTTAGGGTTAGGGTTAGGCTGCATTAGGGTTAGGGTTAGGGTTAGGGCTGCATTAGGGTTAGGGTTAGGGTTAGGGTTAGGGTTAAGCTGCATTAGGGTTAGGGTTAGGGTTAGGGTTAGTTGCTGCATTAGGGTTAGGGTTAGGGTTAGGGTACGCTGCATTAGGGTTAGGGTTAGGGTTAGGGTTAGGGTTACGCTGCATTAGGGTTAGGGTTAGGGTTAGGGTTACGCTGCATTAGGGTTAGGGTTAGGGTTAGGGTTAGGGTTACGCTGCATTAGGGTTAGGGTTAGGGTTAGGGTTAGGGTGCATTAGGGTTAGGGTTAGGGTTAGGGTTAGGCCCTGCATTAGGGTTAGGGTTAGGGTTAGGGTTAGGGTTACGCTGCATTAGGGTTAGGGTTAGGGTTAGGGTTAGGGTTACGCTGCATTAGGGTTAGGGTTAGGGTTAAGGGTTAAGGGTTAGGGTTAGGGTTAGGGTTGCTGCATTAGGGTTAGGGTTAGGGTTAGGGTTAGGGTTAGGCTGCATTAGGGTTAAGGTTAGGGTTAGGGTTAGTGGGTTAGGGTTAGGGTTAGGGTTAGGGTTAGGGTTGCTGCATTAGGGTTAGGGTTAGGGTTAGGGTTAGGGTTAGTGCATTAGGGTTAGGGTTAGGGTTAGGGTTAGGGTTACGCTGCATTAGGGTTAGGGTTAGGGTTAGGGTTAGTGCTGCATTAGGGTTAGGGTTAGGGTTAGGGTTAGGTTTTAAAATGGTGGGCAGAGGGGGGAAACGCCCTCCCTATGTTGTCTGCCTCTTGGTTCTGGCCCGCACCTCAGACTGTTGCTGTTGTCCAAATGAATGCACCTTGTGCTTTAGCTTTAGGCACCATCCAGAGTTCCTGCTTGGCTACTACTGAATGTGTCCCGTCCTCCAGCCTTAAGTACCATCCATCGTTCCTTCTTGGAACACTCCGACCGGTTTCGCCATCTTGCGGCTCATCAGGGAGCTATAAACAAACAGACCAAGTCCTTAGTGCGTCACTTGCAAAAGTTAGGTTTTAAAATGGTGGGCAGAGGGGGGAAACGCCCTCCCTATGTTGTCTGCCTCTTGGTTCTGGCCCGCACCTCAGACTGTTGCTGTTGTCCAAATGAATGCACCTTGTGCTTTAGCTTTAGGCACCATCCAGAGTTCCTGCTTGGCTACTACTGAATGTGTCCCGTCCTCCAGCCTTAAGTACCATCCATCGTTCCTTCTTGGAACACTCCGACCGGTTTCGCCATCTTGCGGCTCATCAGGGAGCTATAAACAAACAGACCAAGTCCTTAGTGCGTCACTTGCAAAAGTTAGGTTTTAAAATGGTGGGCAGAGGGGGGAAACGCCCTCCCTATGTTGTCTGCCTCTTGGTTCTGGCCCGCACCTCAGACTGTTGCTGTTGTCCAAATGAATGCACCTTGTGCTTTAGCTTTAGGCACCATCCAGAGTTCCTGCTTGGCTACTACTGAATGTGTCCCGTCCTCCAGCCTTAAGTACCATCCATCGTTCCTTCTTGGAACACTCCGACCGGTTTCGCCATCTTGCGGCTCATCAGGGAGCTATAAACAAACAGACCAAGTCCTTAGTGCGTCACTTGCAAAAGTTAGGTTTTAAAATGGTGGGCAGAGGGGGGAAACGCCCTCCCTATGTTGTCTGCCTCTTGGTTCTGGCCCGCACCTCAGACTGTTGCTGTTGTCCAAATGAATGCACCTTGTGCTTTAGCTTTAGGCACCATCCAGAGTTCCTGCTTGGCTACTACTGAATGTGTCCCGTCCTCCAGCCTTAAGTACCATCCATCGTTCCTTCTTGGAACACTCCGACCGGTTTCGCCATCTTGCGGCTCATCAGGGAGCTATAAACAAACAGACCAAGTCCTTAGTGCGTCACTTGCAAAAGTTAGGTTTTAAAATGGTGGGCAGAGGGGGGAAACGCCCTCCCTATGTTGTCTGCCTCTTGGTTCTGGCCCGCACCTCAGACTGTTGCTGTTGTCCAAATGAATGCACCTTGTGCTTTAGCTTTAGGCACCATCCAGAGTTCCTGCTTGGCTACTACTGAATGTGTCCCGTCCTCCAGCCTTAAGTACCATCCATCGTTCCTTCTTGGAACACTCCGACCGGTTTCGCCATCTTGCGGCTCATCAGGGAGCTATAAACAAACAGACCAAGTCCTTAGTGCGTCACTTGCAAAAGTTAGGTTTTAAAATGGTGGGCAGAGGGGGGAAACGCCCTCCCTATGTTGTCTGCCTCTTGGTTCTGGCCCGCACCTCAGACTGTTGCTGTTGTCCAAATGAATGCACCTTGTGCTTTAGCTTTAGGCACCATCCAGAGTTCCTGCTTGGCTACTACTGAATGTGTCCCGTCCTCCAGCCTTAAGTACCATCCATCGTTCCTTCTTGGAACACTCCGACCGGTTTCGCCATCTTGCGGCTCATCAGGGAGCTATAAACAAACAGACCAAGTCCTTAGTGCGTCACTTGCAAAAGTTAGGTTTTAAAATGGTGGGCAGAGGGGGGAAACGCCCTCCCTATGTTGTCTGCCTCTTGGTTCTGGCCCGCACCTCAGACTGTTGCTGTTGTCCAAATGAATGCACCTTGTGCTTTAGCTTTAGGCACCATCCAGAGTTCCTGCTTGGCTACTACTGAATGTGTCCCGTCCTCCAGCCTTAAGTACCATCCATCGTTCCTTCTTGGAACACTCCGACCGGTTTCGCCATCTTGCGGCTCATCAGGGAGCTATAAACAAACAGACCAAGTCCTTAGTGCGTCACTTGCAAAAGTTAGGTTTTAAAATGGTGGGCAGAGGGGGGAAACGCCCTCCCTATGTTGTCTGCCTCTTGGTTCTGGCCCGCACCTCAGACTGTTGCTGTTGTCCAAATGAATGCACCTTGTGCTTTAGCTTTAGGCACCATCCAGAGTTCCTGCTTGGCTACTACTGAATGTGTCCCGTCCTCCAGCCTTAAGTACCATCCATCGTTCCTTCTTGGAACACTCCGACCGGTTTCGCCATCTTGCGGCTCATCAGGGAGCTATAAACAAACAGACCAAGTCCTTAGTGCGTCACTTGCAAAAGTTAGGTTTTAAAATGGTGGGCAGAGGGGGGAAACGCCCTCCCTATGTTGTCTGCCTCTTGGTTCTGGCCCGCACCTCAGACTGTTGCTGTTGTCCAAATGAATGCACCTTGTGCTTTAGCTTTAGGCACCATCCAGAGTTCCTGCTTGGCTACTACTGAATGTGTCCCGTCCTCCAGCCTTAAGTACCATCCATCGTTCCTTCTTGGAACACTCCGACCGGTTTCGCCATCTTGCGGCTCATCAGGGAGCTATAAACAAACAGACCAAGTCCTTAGTGCGTCACTTGCAAAAGTTAGGTTTTAAAATGGTGGGCAGAGGGGGGAAACGCCCTCCCTATGTTGTCTGCCTCTTGGTTCTGGCCCGCACCTCAGACTGTTGCTGTTGTCCAAATGAATGCACCTTGTGCTTTAGCTTTAGGCACCATCCAGAGTTCCTGCTTGGCTACTACTGAATGTGTCCCGTCCTCCAGCCTTAAGTACCATCCATCGTTCCTTCTTGGAACACTCCGACCGGTTTCGCCATCTTGCGGCTCATCAGGGAGCTATAAACAAACAGACCAAGTCCTTAGTGCGTCACTTGCAAAAGTTAGGTTTTAAAATGGTGGGCAGAGGGGGGAAACGCCCTCCCTATGTTGTCTGCCTCTTGGTTCTGGCCCGCACCTCAGACTGTTGCTGTTGTCCAAATGAATGCACCTTGTGCTTTAGCTTTAGGCACCATCCAGAGTTCCTGCTTGGCTACTACTGAATGTGTCCCGTCCTCCAGCCTTAAGTACCATCCATCGTTCCTTCTTGGAACACTCCGACCGGTTTCGCCATCTTGCGGCTCATCAGGGAGCTATAAACAAACAGACCAAGTCCTTAGTGCGTCACTTGCAAAAGTTAGGTTTTAAAATGGTGGGCAGAGGGGGGAAACGCCCTCCCTATGTTGTCTGCCTCTTGGTTCTGGCCCGCACCTCAGACTGTTGCTGTTGTCCAAATGAATGCACCTTGTGCTTTAGCTTTAGGCACCATCCAGAGTTCCTGCTTGGCTACTACTGAATGTGTCCCGTCCTCCAGCCTTAAGTACCATCCATCGTTCCTTCTTGGAACACTCCGACCGGTTTCGCCATCTTGCGGCTCATCAGGGAGCTATAAACAAACAGACCAAGTCCTTAGTGCGTCACTTGCAAAAGTTAGGTTTTAAAATGGTGGGCAGAGGGGGGAAACGCCCTCCCTATGTTGTCTGCCTCTTGGTTCTGGCCCGCACCTCAGACTGTTGCTGTTGTCCAAATGAATGCACCTTGTGCTTTAGCTTTAGGCACCATCCAGAGTTCCTGCTTGGCTACTACTGAATGTGTCCCGTCCTCCAGCCTTAAGTACCATCCATCGTTCCTTCTTGGAACACTCCGACCGGTTTCGCCATCTTGCGGCTCATCAGGGAGCTATAAACAAACAGACCAAGTCCTTAGTGCGTCACTTGCAAAAGTTAGGTTTTAAAATGGTGGGCAGAGGGGGGAAACGCCCTCCCTATGTTGTCTGCCTCTTGGTTCTGGCCCGCACCTCAGACTGTTGCTGTTGTCCAAATGAATGCACCTTGTGCTTTAGCTTTAGGCACCATCCAGAGTTCCTGCTTGGCTACTACTGAATGTGTCCCGTCCTCCAGCCTTAAGTACCATCCATCGTTCCTTCTTGGAACACTCCGACCGGTTTCGCCATCTTGCGGCTCATCAGGGAGCTATAAACAAACAGACCAAGTCCTTAGTGCGTCACTTGCAAAAGTTAGGTTTTAAAATGGTGGGCAGAGGGGGGAAACGCCCTCCCTATGTTGTCTGCCTCTTGGTTCTGGCCCGCACCTCAGACTGTTGCTGTTGTCCAAATGAATGCACCTTGTGCTTTAGCTTTAGGCACCATCCAGAGTTCCTGCTTGGCTACTACTGAATGTGTCCCGTCCTCCAGCCTTAAGTACCATCCATCGTTCCTTCTTGGAACACTCCGACCGGTTTCGCCATCTTGCGGCTCATCAGGGAGCTATAAACAAACAGACCAAGTCCTTAGTGCGTCACTTGCAAAAGTTAGGTTTTAAAATGGTGGGCAGAGGGGGGAAACGCCCTCCCTATGTTGTCTGCCTCTTGGTTCTGGCCCGCACCTCAGACTGTTGCTGTTGTCCAAATGAATGCACCTTGTGCTTTAGCTTTAGGCACCATCCAGAGTTCCTGCTTGGCTACTACTGAATGTGTCCCGTCCTCCAGCCTTAAGTACCATCCATCGTTCCTTCTTGGAACACTCCGACCGGTTTCGCCATCTTGCGGCTCATCAGGGAGCTATAAACAAACAGACCAAGTCCTTAGTGCGTCACTTGCAAAAGTTAGGTTTTAAAATGGTGGGCAGAGGGGGGAAACGCCCTCCCTATGTTGTCTGCCTCTTGGTTCTGGCCCGCACCTCAGACTGTTGCTGTTGTCCAAATGAATGCACCTTGTGCTTTAGCTTTAGGCACCATCCAGAGTTCCTGCTTGGCTACTACTGAATGTGTCCCGTCCTCCAGCCTTAAGTACCATCCATCGTTCCTTCTTGGAACACTCCGACCGGTTTCGCCATCTTGCGGCTCATCAGGGAGCTATAAACAAACAGACCAAGTCCTTAGTGCGTCACTTGCAAAAGTTAGGTTTTAAAATGGTGGGCAGAGGGGGGAAACGCCCTCCCTATGTTGTCTGCCTCTTGGTTCTGGCCCGCACCTCAGACTGTTGCTGTTGTCCAAATGAATGCACCTTGTGCTTTAGCTTTAGGCACCATCCAGAGTTCCTGCTTGGCTACTACTGAATGTGTCCCGTCCTCCAGCCTTAAGTACCATCCATCGTTCCTTCTTGGAACACTCCGACCGGTTTCGCCATCTTGCGGCTCATCAGGGAGCTATAAACAAACAGACCAAGTCCTTAGTGCGTCACTTGCAAAAGTTAGGTTTTAAAATGGTGGGCAGAGGGGGGAAACGCCCTCCCTATGTTGTCTGCCTCTTGGTTCTGGCCCGCACCTCAGACTGTTGCTGTTGTCCAAATGAATGCACCTTGTGCTTTAGCTTTAGGCACCATCCAGAGTTCCTGCTTGGCTACTACTGAATGTGTCCCGTCCTCCAGCCTTAAGTACCATCCATCGTTCCTTCTTGGAACACTCCGACCGGTTTCGCCATCTTGCGGCTCATCAGGGAGCTATAAACAAACAGACCAAGTCCTTAGTGCGTCACTTGCAAAAGTTAGGTTTTAAAATGGTGGGCAGAGGGGGGAAACGCCCTCCCTATGTTGTCTGCCTCTTGGTTCTGGCCCGCACCTCAGACTGTTGCTGTTGTCCAAATGAATGCACCTTGTGCTTTAGCTTTAGGCACCATCCAGAGTTCCTGCTTGGCTACTACTGAATGTGTCCCGTCCTCCAGCCTTAAGTACCATCCATCGTTCCTTCTTGGAACACTCCGACCGGTTTCGCCATCTTGCGGCTCATCAGGGAGCTATAAACAAACAGACCAAGTCCTTAGTGCGTCACTTGCAAAAGTTAGGTTTTAAAATGGTGGGCAGAGGGGGGAAACGCCCTCCCTATGTTGTCTGCCTCTTGGTTCTGGCCCGCACCTCAGACTGTTGCTGTTGTCCAAATGAATGCACCTTGTGCTTTAGCTTTAGGCACCATCCAGAGTTCCTGCTTGGCTACTACTGAATGTGTCCCGTCCTCCAGCCTTAAGTACCATCCATCGTTCCTTCTTGGAACACTCCGACCGGTTAGGGTTAGGGTTAGGGTTAGGGTTAGGGTTAGGGTTAGGGTTACGCTGCATTAGGGTTAGGGTTAGGGTTAGGGTTAGGTTAGGGTTAGGGTTAGGGTTAGGGTGCATTAGGGTTAGGGTTACGCTGCATTAGGGTTAGGGTTAGGGTTAGGGTTAGGGTTAGTGCATTAGGGTTAGGGTTAGGGTTAGGGTTAGGGTTAGGGTAGGGTTAGGGTTAGGGTTAGGGTTAGGGTTGCATTAGGGTTAGGGTTAGGGTTAGGGATAGGGTTACGCTGCATTAGGGTTAGGGTTAGGGTTAGGGTTAGGGTTACGCTGCATTAGGGTTAGGGTTAGGGTTAGGGTTAGGGTTACGCTGCATTAGGGTTAGGGTTAGGGTTAGGGTTAGGGTTAGTGCATTAGGGTTAGGGTTAGGGTTAGGGTTAGGGTACTGCATTAGGGTTAGGGTTAGGGTTAGGGTTACGCTGCATTAGGGTTAGGGTTAGGGTTAGGGTTACGCTGCATTAGGGTTAGGGTTAGGGTTAGGGTTAGGGTTAGGGTGCATTAGGGTTAGGGTTAGGGTTAGGGTTAGGGTTAGGCTGCATTAGGGTTAGGGTTAGGGTTAGGGTTAGGGTTAGGGTTACGCTGCATTAGGGTTAGGGTTACGCTGCATTAGGGTTAGGGTTAGGGTTAGGGTTACGCTGCATTAGGGTTAGGGTTAGGGTTAGGGTTAGGGTTACTGCATTAGGGTTAGGGTTAGGGTTAGGGTTAGGGTTACGCTGCATTAGGGTTAGGGTTAGGGTTAGGGTTAGGGTTACGCTGCATTAGGGTTAGGGTTAGGGTTAGGGTTAGGGTTAGGGTTACGCTGCATTAGGGTTAGGGTTAGGGTTAGGGTTAGGGTTAGTTAGGGTTAGGGTTAGGGTTACGCTGCATTAGGGTTAGGGTTAGGGTTAGGGTTAGGGTTAGGGTTACGCTGCATTAGGGTTAGGGTTAGGGTTAGGGTTAGGGTTACGCTGCATTAGGGTTAGGGTTAGGGTTAGGGTTACGCTGCATTAGGGTTAGGGTTAGGGTTAGGGTTAGGGTTAGGGTTACGCTGCATTAGGGTTAGGGTTAGGGTTAGGGTTAGGGTTACGCTGCATTAGGGTTAGGGTTAGGGTTAGGGTTAGGGTTAGGGTTACGCTGCATTAGGGTTAGGGTTAGGGTTAGGGTTAGGGTTAGGGTTAGGTTAGGTTAGGGTTAGGGTTAGGGTTAGGGTTACGCTGCATTAGGGTTAGGGTTAGGGTTAGGGTTAGGGTTAGGGTTACGCTGCATTAGGGTTAGGGTTAGGGTTAGGGTTAGGGTTAGGGTTACGCTGCATTAGGGTTAGGGTTAGGGTTAGGGTTAGGGTTAGGGTTACGCTGCATTAGGGTTAGGGTTAGGGTTAGGGTTAGGGTTAGGGTTACGCTGCATTAGGGTTAGGGTTAGGGTTAGGGTTAGGGTTACGCTGCATTAGGGTTAGGGTTAGGGTTAGGGTTAGGGTTAGGTTAGGGTTAGGGTTAGGGTTAGGGTTACGCTGCATTAGGGTTAGGGTTAGGGTTAGGGTTAGGGTTAGGCTACACTGCATTAGGGTTAGGGTTAGGGTTAGGGTTAGGGTAACGCTGCATTAGGGTTAGGGTTAGGGTTAGGGTTAGGGTTAGGGTTACGCTGCATTAGGGTTAGGGTTAGGGTTAGGGTTAGGGTTAGGGTAGGGTTAGGGTTAGGGTTAGGGTTAGGGTTAGTGAATTAGGGTTAGGGTTAGGGTTAGGGTTAGGGTTAGGGTTACTGCATTAGGGTTAGGGTTAGGGTTAGGGTTAGTGCATTAGGGTTAGGGTTAGGGTTAGGGTTAGGGTTAGTGAAACTGCATTAGGGTTAGGGTTAGGGTTAGGGTTAGGGTTAGGGTTACGCTGCATTAGGGTTAGGGTTAGGGTTAGGGTTAGGGTTAGTGAATTAGGGTTAGGGTTAGGGTTAGGGTTAGGGTTAGGGTTACGCTGCATTAGGGTTAGGGTTAGGGTTAGGGTTAGGGTTACGCTGCATTAGGGTTAGGGTTAGGGTTAGGGTTAGGGTTAGGGTTACGCTGCATTAGGGTTAGGGTTAGGGTTAGGGTTAGGGTTAGTGCATTAGGGTTAGGGTTAGGGTTAGGGTTAGGGTTACGCTGCATTAGGGTTAGGGTTAGGGTTAGGGTTAGGGTTAGGGTAACGCTGCATTAGGGTTAGGGTTAGGGTTAGGGTTAGGGTTAGGGTTAGTGAATTAGGGTTAGGGTTAGGGTTAGGGTTAGGGTTACGCTGCATTAGGGTTAGGGTTAGGGTTAGGGTTAGGGTTAGGGTTGCTGCATTAGGGTTAGGGTTAGGGTTAGGGTTAGGGTTAGGGTTACGCTGCATTAGGGTTAGGGTTAGGGTTAGGGTTAGGGTTAGGGTTACGCTGCATTAGGGTTAGGGTTAGGGTTAGGGTTAGGGTATTAGGGTTAGGGTTAGGGTTAGGGTTAGGGTTACGCTGCATTAGGGTTAGGGTTAGGGTTAGGGTTAGGGTTAGGGTTACGCTGCATTAGGGTTAGGGTTAGGGTTAGGGTTAGGGTTAGGGTCCGCTGCATTAGGGTTAGGGTTAGGGTTAGGGTTAGGGTTAGGTTTTAAAATGGTGGGCAGAGGGGGGAAACGCCCTCCCTATGTTGTCTGCCTCTTGGTTCTGGCCCGCACCTCAGACTGTTGCTGTTGTCCAAATGAATGCACCTTGTGCTTTAGCTTTAGGCACCATCCAGAGTTCCTGCTTGGCTACTACTGAATGTGTCCCGTCCTGCAGCCTTAAGTACCATCCATCGTTCCTTCTTGGAACACTCCGACCGGTTTCGCCATCTTGCGGCTCATCAGGGAGCTACAAACAAACAGACCAAGTCCTTAGTGCGTCACTTGCAAAGGTTAGGTTTTAAAATGGTGGGCAGAGGGGGGAAACGCCCTCCCTATGTTGTCTGCCTCTTGGTTCTGGCCCGCACCTCAGACTGTTGCTGTTGTCCAAATGAATGCACCTTGTGCTTTAGCTTTAGGCACCATCCAGAGTTCCTGCTTGGCTACTACTGAATGTGTCCCGTCCTGCAGCCTTAAGTACCATCCATCGTTCCTTCTTGGAACACTCCGACCGGTTTCGCCATCTTGCGGCTCATCAGGGAGCTACAAACAAACAGACCAAGTCCTTAGTGCGTCACTTGCAAAGGTTAGGTTTTAAAATGGTGGGCAGAGGGGGGAAACGCCCTCCCTATGTTGTCTGCCTCTTGGTTCTGGCCCGCACCTCAGACTGTTGCTGTTGTCCAAATGAATGCACCTTGTGCTTTAGCTTTAGGCACCATCCAGAGTTCCTGCTTGGCTACTACTGAATGTGTCCCGTCCTGCAGCCTTAAGTACCATCCATCGTTCCTTCTTGGAACACTCCGACCGGTTTCGCCATCTTGCGGCTCATCAGGGAGCTACAAACAAACAGACCAAGTCCTTAGTGCGTCACTTGCAAAGGTTAGGTTTTAAAATGGTGGGCAGAGGGGGGAAACGCCCTCCCTATGTTGTCTGCCTCTTGGTTCTGGCCCGCACCTCAGACTGTTGCTGTTGTCCAAATGAATGCACCTTGTGCTTTAGCTTTAGGCACCATCCAGAGTTCCTGCTTGGCTACTACTGAATGTGTCCCGTCCTGCAGCCTTAAGTACCATCCATCGTTCCTTCTTGGAACACTCCGACCGGTTTCGCCATCTTGCGGCTCATCAGGGAGCTACAAACAAACGCTGCATTAGGGTTAGGGTTAGGGTTAGGGTTAGGGTTAGGGTTAGGGTTAGGGGTAGGGGTAGGGGTAGGGTTAGGGTTAGGTTTTAAAATGGTGGGCAGAGGGGGGAAACGCCCTCCCTATGTTGTCTGCCTCTTGGTTCTGGCCCGCACCTCAGACTGTTGCTGTTGTCCAAATGAATGCACCTTGTGCTTTAGCTTTAGGCACCATCCAGAGTTCCTGCTTGGCTACTACTGAATGTGTCCCGTCCTCCAGCCTTAAGTACCATCCATCGTTCCTTCTTGGAACACTCCGACCGGTTTCGCCCTCTCACGGCTCATCAGGGAGCTACAAACAAACAGACCAAGTCCTTAGTGCGTCACTTGCAAAAGTTAGGTTTTAAAATGGTGGGCAGAGGGGGGAAACGCCCTCCCTATGTTGTCTGCCTCTTGGTTCTGGCCCGCACCTCAGACTGTTGCTGTTGTCCAAATGAATGCACCTTGTGCTTTAGCTTTAGGCACCATCCAGAGTTCCTGCTTGGCTACTACTGAATGTGTCCCGTCCTCCAGCCTTAAGTACCATCCATCGTTCCTTCTTGGAACACTCCGACCGGTTTCGCCCTCTCACGGCTCATCAGGGAGCTACAAACAAACAGACCAAGTCCTTAGTGCGTCACTTGCAAAAGTTAGGTTTTAAAATGGTGGGCAGAGGGGGGAAACGCCCTCCCTATGTTGTCTGCCTCTTGGTTCTGGCCCGCACCTCAGACTGTTGCTGTTGTCCAAATGAATGCACCTTGTGCTTTAGCTTTAGGCACCATCCAGAGTTCCTGCTTGGCTACTACTGAATGTGTCCCGTCCTCCAGCCTTAAGTACCATCCATCGTTCCTTCTTGGAACACTCCGACCGGTTTCGCCCTCTCACGGCTCATCAGGGAGCTACAAACAAACAGACCAAGTCCTTAGTGCGTCACTTGCAAAAGTTAGGTTTTAAAATGGTGGGCAGAGGGGGGAAACGCCCTCCCTATGTTGTCTGCCTCTTGGTTCTGGCCCGCACCTCAGACTGTTGCTGTTGTCCAAATGAATGCACCTTGTGCTTTAGCTTTAGGCACCATCCAGAGTTCCTGCTTGGCTACTACTGAATGTGTCCCGTCCTCCAGCCTTAAGTACCATCCATCGTTCCTTCTTGGAACACTCCGACCGGTTTCGCCCTCTCACGGCTCATCAGGGAGCTACAAACAAACAGACCAAGTCCTTAGTGCGTCACTTGCAAAAGTTAGGTTTTAAAATGGTGGGCAGAGGGGGGAAACGCCCTCCCTATGTTGTCTGCCTCTTGGTTCTGGCCCGCACCTCAGACTGTTGCTGTTGTCCAAATGAATGCACCTTGTGCTTTAGCTTTAGGCACCATCCAGAGTTCCTGCTTGGCTACTACTGAATGTGTCCCGTCCTCCAGCCTTAAGTACCATCCATCGTTCCTTCTTGGAACACTCCGACCGGTTTCGCCCTCTCACGGCTCATCAGGGAGCTACAAACAAACAGACCAAGTCCTTAGTGCGTCACTTGCAAAAGTTAGGTTTTAAAATGGTGGGCAGAGGGGGGAAACGCCCTCCCTATGTTGTCTGCCTCTTGGTTCTGGCCCGCACCTCAGACTGTTGCTGTTGTCCAAATGAATGCACCTTGTGCTTTAGCTTTAGGCACCATCCAGAGTTCCTGCTTGGCTACTACTGAATGTGTCCCGTCCTCCAGCCTTAAGTACCATCCATCGTTCCTTCTTGGAACACTCCGACCGGTTTCGCCCTCTCACGGCTCATCAGGGAGCTACAAACAAACAGACCAAGTCCTTAGTGCGTCACTTGCAAAAGTTAGGTTTTAAAATGGTGGGCAGAGGGGGGAAACGCCCTCCCTATGTTGTCTGCCTCTTGGTTCTGGCCCGCACCTCAGACTGTTGCTGTTGTCCAAATGAATGCACCTTGTGCTTTAGCTTTAGGCACCATCCAGAGTTCCTGCTTGGCTACTACTGAATGTGTCCCGTCCTCCAGCCTTAAGTACCATCCATCGTTCCTTCTTGGAACACTCCGACCGGTTTCGCCCTCTCACGGCTCATCAGGGAGCTACAAACAAACAGACCAAGTCCTTAGTGCGTCACTTGCAAAAGTTAGGTTTTAAAATGGTGGGCAGAGGGGGGAAACGCCCTCCCTATGTTGTCTGCCTCTTGGTTCTGGCCCGCACCTCAGACTGTTGCTGTTGTCCAAATGAATGCACCTTGTGCTTTAGCTTTAGGCACCATCCAGAGTTCCTGCTTGGCTACTACTGAATGTGTCCCGTCCTCCAGCCTTAAGTACCATCCATCGTTCCTTCTTGGAACACTCCGACCGGTTTCGCCCTCTCACGGCTCATCAGGGAGCTACAAACAAACAGACCAAGTCCTTAGTGCGTCACTTGCAAAAGTTAGGTTTTAAAATGGTGGGCAGAGGGGGGAAACGCCCTCCCTATGTTGTCTGCCTCTTGGTTCTGGCCCGCACCTCAGACTGTTGCTGTTGTCCAAATGAATGCACCTTGTGCTTTAGCTTTAGGCACCATCCAGAGTTCCTGCTTGGCTACTACTGAATGTGTCCCGTCCTCCAGCCTTAAGTACCATCCATCGTTCCTTCTTGGAACACTCCGACCGGTTTCGCCCTCTCACGGCTCATCAGGGAGCTACAAACAAACAGACCAAGTCCTTAGTGCGTCACTTGCAAAAGTTAGGTTTTAAAATGGTGGGCAGAGGGGGGAAACGCCCTCCCTATGTTGTCTGCCTCTTGGTTCTGGCCCGCACCTCAGACTGTTGCTGTTGTCCAAATGAATGCACCTTGTGCTTTAGCTTTAGGCACCATCCAGAGTTCCTGCTTGGCTACTACTGAATGTGTCCCGTCCTCCAGCCTTAAGTACCATCCATCGTTCCTTCTTGGAACACTCCGACCGGTTTCGCCCTCTCACGGCTCATCAGGGAGCTACAAACAAACAGACCAAGTCCTTAGTGCGTCACTTGCAAAAGTTAGGTTTTAAAATGGTGGGCAGAGGGGGGAAACGCCCTCCCTATGTTGTCTGCCTCTTGGTTCTGGCCCGCACCTCAGACTGTTGCTGTTGTCCAAATGAATGCACCTTGTGCTTTAGCTTTAGGCACCATCCAGAGTTCCTGCTTGGCTACTACTGAATGTGTCCCGTCCTCCAGCCTTAAGTACCATCCATCGTTCCTTCTTGGAACACTCCGACCGGTTTCGCCCTCTCACGGCTCATCAGGGAGCTACAAACAAACAGACCAAGTCCTTAGTGCGTCACTTGCAAAAGTTAGGTTTTAAAATGGTGGGCAGAGGGGGGAAACGCCCTCCCTATGTTGTCTGCCTCTTGGTTCTGGCCCGCACCTCAGACTGTTGCTGTTGTCCAAATGAATGCACCTTGTGCTTTAGCTTTAGGCACCATCCAGAGTTCCTGCTTGGCTACTACTGAATGTGTCCCGTCCTCCAGCCTTAAGTACCATCCATCGTTCCTTCTTGGAACACTCCGACCGGTTTCGCCCTCTCACGGCTCATCAGGGAGCTACAAACAAACAGACCAAGTCCTTAGTGCGTCACTTGCAAAAGTTAGGTTTTAAAATGGTGGGCAGAGGGGGGAAACGCCCTCCCTATGTTGTCTGCCTCTTGGTTCTGGCCCGCACCTCAGACTGTTGCTGTTGTCCAAATGAATGCACCTTGTGCTTTAGCTTTAGGCACCATCCAGAGTTCCTGCTTGGCTACTACTGAATGTGTCCCGTCCTCCAGCCTTAAGTACCATCCATCGTTCCTTCTTGGAACACTCCGACCGGTTTCGCCCTCTCACGGCTCATCAGGGAGCTACAAACAAACAGACCAAGTCCTTAGTGCGTCACTTGCAAAAGTTAGGTTTTAAAATGGTGGGCAGAGGGGGGAAACGCCCTCCCTATGTTGTCTGCCTCTTGGTTCTGGCCCGCACCTCAGACTGTTGCTGTTGTCCAAATGAATGCACCTTGTGCTTTAGCTTTAGGCACCATCCAGAGTTCCTGCTTGGCTACTACTGAATGTGTCCCGTCCTCCAGCCTTAAGTACCATCCATCGTTCCTTCTTGGAACACTCCGACCGGTTTCGCCCTCTCACGGCTCATCAGGGAGCTACAAACAAACAGACCAAGTCCTTAGTGCGTCACTTGCAAAAGTTAGGTTTTAAAATGGTGGGCAGAGGGGGGAAACGCCCTCCCTATGTTGTCTGCCTCTTGGTTCTGGCCCGCACCTCAGACTGTTGCTGTTGTCCAAATGAATGCACCTTGTGCTTTAGCTTTAGGCACCATCCAGAGTTCCTGCTTGGCTACTACTGAATGTGTCCCGTCCTCCAGCCTTAAGTACCATCCATCGTTCCTTCTTGGAACACTCCGACCGGTTTCGCCCTCTCACGGCTCATCAGGGAGCTACAAACAAACAGACCAAGTCCTTAGTGCGTCACTTGCAAAAGTTAGGTTTTAAAATGGTGGGCAGAGGGGGGAAACGCCCTCCCTATGTTGTCTGCCTCTTGGTTCTGGCCCGCACCTCAGACTGTTGCTGTTGTCCAAATGAATGCACCTTGTGCTTTAGCTTTAGGCACCATCCAGAGTTCCTGCTTGGCTACTACTGAATGTGTCCCGTCCTCCAGCCTTAAGTACCATCCATCGTTCCTTCTTGGAACACTCCGACCGGTTTCGCCCTCTCACGGCTCATCAGGGAGCTACAAACAAACAGACCAAGTCCTTAGTGCGTCACTTGCAAAAGTTAGGTTTTAAAATGGTGGGCAGAGGGGGGAAACGCCCTCCCTATGTTGTCTGCCTCTTGGTTCTGGCCCGCACCTCAGACTGTTGCTGTTGTCCAAATGAATGCACCTTGTGCTTTAGCTTTAGGCACCATCCAGAGTTCCTGCTTGGCTACTACTGAATGTGTCCCGTCCTCCAGCCTTAAGTACCATCCATCGTTCCTTCTTGGAACACTCCGACCGGTTTCGCCCTCTCACGGCTCATCAGGGAGCTACAAACAAACAGACCAAGTCCTTAGTGCGTCACTTGCAAAAGTTAGGTTTTAAAATGGTGGGCAGAGGGGGGAAACGCCCTCCCTATGTTGTCTGCCTCTTGGTTCTGGCCCGCACCTCAGACTGTTGCTGTTGTCCAAATGAATGCACCTTGTGCTTTAGCTTTAGGCACCATCCAGAGTTCCTGCTTGGCTACTACTGAATGTGTCCCGTCCTCCAGCCTTAAGTACCATCCATCGTTCCTTCTTGGAACACTCCGACCGGTTTCGCCCTCTCACGGCTCATCAGGGAGCTACAAACAAACAGACCAAGTCCTTAGTGCGTCACTTGCAAAAGTTAGGTTTTAAAATGGTGGGCAGAGGGGGGAAACGCCCTCCCTATGTTGTCTGCCTCTTGGTTCTGGCCCGCACCTCAGACTGTTGCTGTTGTCCAAATGAATGCACCTTGTGCTTTAGCTTTAGGCACCATCCAGAGTTCCTGCTTGGCTACTACTGAATGTGTCCCGTCCTCCAGCCTTAAGTACCATCCATCGTTCCTTCTTGGAACACTCCGACCGGTTTCGCCCTCTCACGGCTCATCAGGGAGCTACAAACAAACAGACCAAGTCCTTAGTGCGTCACTTGCAAAAGTTAGGTTTTAAAATGGTGGGCAGAGGGGGGAAACGCCCTCCCTATGTTGTCTGCCTCTTGGTTCTGGCCCGCACCTCAGACTGTTGCTGTTGTCCAAATGAATGCACCTTGTGCTTTAGCTTTAGGCACCATCCAGAGTTCCTGCTTGGCTACTACTGAATGTGTCCCGTCCTCCAGCCTTAAGTACCATCCATCGTTCCTTCTTGGAACACTCCGACCGGTTTCGCCCTCTCACGGCTCATCAGGGAGCTACAAACAAACAGACCAAGTCCTTAGTGCGTCACTTGCAAAAGTTAGGTTTTAAAATGGTGGGCAGAGGGGGGAAACGCCCTCCCTATGTTGTCTGCCTCTTGGTTCTGGCCCGCACCTCAGACTGTTGCTGTTGTCCAAATGAATGCACCTTGTGCTTTAGCTTTAGGCACCATCCAGAGTTCCTGCTTGGCTACTACTGAATGTGTCCCGTCCTCCAGCCTTAAGTACCATCCATCGTTCCTTCTTGGAACACTCCGACCGGTTTCGCCCTCTCACGGCTCATCAGGGAGCTACAAACAAACAGACCAAGTCCTTAGTGCGTCACTTGCAAAAGTTAGGTTTTAAAATGGTGGGCAGAGGGGGGAAACGCCCTCCCTATGTTGTCTGCCTCTTGGTTCTGGCCCGCACCTCAGACTGTTGCTGTTGTCCAAATGAATGCACCTTGTGCTTTAGCTTTAGGCACCATCCAGAGTTCCTGCTTGGCTACTACTGAATGTGTCCCGTCCTCCAGCCTTAAGTACCATCCATCGTTCCTTCTTGGAACACTCCGACCGGTTTCGCCCTCTCACGGCTCATCAGGGAGCTACAAACAAACAGACCAAGTCCTTAGTGCGTCACTTGCAAAAGTTAGGTTTTAAAATGGTGGGCAGAGGGGGGAAACGCCCTCCCTATGTTGTCTGCCTCTTGGTTCTGGCCCGCACCTCAGACTGTTGCTGTTGTCCAAATGAATGCACCTTGTGCTTTAGCTTTAGGCACCATCCAGAGTTCCTGCTTGGCTACTACTGAATGTGTCCCGTCCTCCAGCCTTAAGTACCATCCATCGTTCCTTCTTGGAACACTCCGACCGGTTTCGCCCTCTCACGGCTCATCAGGGAGCTACAAACAAACAGACCAAGTCCTTAGTGCGTCACTTGCAAAAGTTAGGTTTTAAAATGGTGGGCAGAGGGGGGAAACGCCCTCCCTATGTTGTCTGCCTCTTGGTTCTGGCCCGCACCTCAGACTGTTGCTGTTGTCCAAATGAATGCACCTTGTGCTTTAGCTTTAGGCACCATCCAGAGTTCCTGCTTGGCTACTACTGAATGTGTCCCGTCCTCCAGCCTTAAGTACCATCCATCGTTCCTTCTTGGAACACTCCGACCGGTTTCGCCCTCTCACGGCTCATCAGGGAGCTACAAACAAACAGACCAAGTCCTTAGTGCGTCACTTGCAAAAGTTAGGTTTTAAAATGGTGGGCAGAGGGGGGAAACGCCCTCCCTATGTTGTCTGCCTCTTGGTTCTGGCCCGCACCTCAGACTGTTGCTGTTGTCCAAATGAATGCACCTTGTGCTTTAGCTTTAGGCACCATCCAGAGTTCCTGCTTGGCTACTACTGAATGTGTCCCGTCCTCCAGCCTTAAGTACCATCCATCGTTCCTTCTTGGAACACTCCGACCGGTTTCGCCCTCTCACGGCTCATCAGGGAGCTACAAACAAACAGACCAAGTCCTTAGTGCGTCACTTGCAAAAGTTAGGTTTTAAAATGGTGGGCAGAGGGGGGAAACGCCCTCCCTATGTTGTCTGCCTCTTGGTTCTGGCCCGCACCTCAGACTGTTGCTGTTGTCCAAATGAATGCACCTTGTGCTTTAGCTTTAGGCACCATCCAGAGTTCCTGCTTGGCTACTACTGAATGTGTCCCGTCCTCCAGCCTTAAGTACCATCCATCGTTCCTTCTTGGAACACTCCGACCGGTTTCGCCCTCTCACGGCTCATCAGGGAGCTACAAACAAACAGACCAAGTCCTTAGTGCGTCACTTGCAAAAGTTAGGTTTTAAAATGGTGGGCAGAGGGGGGAAACGCCCTCCCTATGTTGTCTGCCTCTTGGTTCTGGCCCGCACCTCAGACTGTTGCTGTTGTCCAAATGAATGCACCTTGTGCTTTAGCTTTAGGCACCATCCAGAGTTCCTGCTTGGCTACTACTGAATGTGTCCCGTCCTCCAGCCTTAAGTACCATCCATCGTTCCTTCTTGGAACACTCCGACCGGTTTCGCCCTCTCACGGCTCATCAGGGAGCTACAAACAAACAGACCAAGTCCTTAGTGCGTCACTTGCAAAAGTTAGGTTTTAAAATGGTGGGCAGAGGGGGGAAACGCCCTCCCTATGTTGTCTGCCTCTTGGTTCTGGCCCGCACCTCAGACTGTTGCTGTTGTCCAAATGAATGCACCTTGTGCTTTAGCTTTAGGCACCATCCAGAGTTCCTGCTTGGCTACTACTGAATGTGTCCCGTCCTCCAGCCTTAAGTACCATCCATCGTTCCTTCTTGGAACACTCCGACCGGTTTCGCCCTCTCACGGCTCATCAGGGAGCTACAAACAAACAGACCAAGTCCTTAGTGCGTCACTTGCAAAAGTTAGGTTTTAAAATGGTGGGCAGAGGGGGGAAACGCCCTCCCTATGTTGTCTGCCTCTTGGTTCTGGCCCGCACCTCAGACTGTTGCTGTTGTCCAAATGAATGCACCTTGTGCTTTAGCTTTAGGCACCATCCAGAGTTCCTGCTTGGCTACTACTGAATGTGTCCCGTCCTCCAGCCTTAAGTACCATCCATCGTTCCTTCTTGGAACACTCCGACCGGTTTCGCCCTCTCACGGCTCATCAGGGAGCTACAAACAAACAGACCAAGTCCTTAGTGCGTCACTTGCAAAAGTTAGGTTTTAAAATGGTGGGCAGAGGGGGGAAACGCCCTCCCTATGTTGTCTGCCTCTTGGTTCTGGCCCGCACCTCAGACTGTTGCTGTTGTCCAAATGAATGCACCTTGTGCTTTAGCTTTAGGCATTAGGGTTAGGGTTAGGGTTAGGGTTAGGGTTAGGGTTAGGGTTAGGGTTAGTGCATTAGGGTTAGGGTTAGGGTTAGGGTTAGGGTTAGGGTTAGGGTTAGGGTTAGGGTTAGGGTGTATGGTGTGGGCAGGAGGGTAGTTACACCCTCTTGTGTTCGTATTCTCACTCATCCCTTGAGCTTCTTGTCACTTATACCTGCCACTTTTGGTTGGCCCACGCTTTACCTTACCACCTGGCTTCTTTTTCTTGCCGATCGCTTCTTAGTAATTTCTTGATCCGTAATCCTTTGATCCCCCTCTGGGGTTATAATCAGTTCCTGGGTTTTGCCAATTTATGGCCTCTATGTCGTATTTAGTTATTATTATTGGTGTTGGAACTCTACCCTTTATTTTACGTAGTGTTAGGGTTATGTTGTATTGAGGTTGGGGGGTTCAGGTTAGGGTTAGGGTTGCTGCACTGGGGTTAGTGTTGGGGTTAGGTGAGGGTCAGGGTCGCAGTTAGGTTCAGGGCTATATTGGGGTTAGGTTGGGGTGCATCAGGGTTAGGGTTAGGTGTTTAGGGGTGGGGTGGGGTTAGGGTTATGTTTTAGGGGTAGGGTTGGGTGCATCAGGGTTAGGGTTAGGTGTTTAGGGGTAGGGTAGGGTGCATCAGGGTTAGGGTTAGGTGTTTAGGGGTAGGGTAGGGTGCATCAGGGTTAGGGTCCAGGGTCAGAGTTGTGATTAGATTCAGGGCTGGGGGGTTGGAGTTATGGGTTAGGGTTGCATTAGGGGTAGGGTTAAGTGAGGGTCAGGGTTTAGGAGTAGGGTGGGGTGTGTTAGGCTTAGATTTTAGGGGTGGGGTGGGAGATTAGGTTTGCTGTATTAGAGTTACGGTTAGGCTTTAGGGGTAGAGTGGGGTGCATTTGGAGAGTTGTGATTAGATTCAGGGCTGGGGGGTTGGAGTTATGGGTTAGGGTTGCATTAGGGGTAGGGTTAAGTGAGGGTCAGGGTTTAGGAGTAGGGTGGGGTGTGTTAGGCTTAGATTTTAGGGGTGGGGTGGGAGATTAGGTTTGCTGTATTAGAGTTACGGTTAGGCTTTAGGGGTAGAGTGGGGTGCATTTGGAGAGTTGTGATTAGATTCAGGGCTGGGGGGTTGGAGTTATGGGTTAGGGTTGCATTAGGGGTAGGGTTAAGTGAGGGTCAGGGTTTAGGAGTAGGGTGGGGTGTGTTAGGCTTAGATTTTAGGGGTGGGGTGGGAGATTAGGTTTGCTGTATTAGAGTTACGGTTAGGCTTTAGGGGTAGAGTGGGGTGCATTTGGAGAGTTGTGATTAGATTCAGGGCTGGGGGGTTGGAGTTATGGGTTAGGGTTGCATTAGGGGTAGGGTTAAGTGAGGGTCAGGGTTTAGGAGTAGGGTGGGGTGTGTTAGGCTTAGATTTTAGGGGTGGGGTGGGAGATTAGGTTTGCTGTATTAGAGTTACGGTTAGGCTTTAGGGGTAGAGTGGGGTGCATTTGGAGAGTTGTGATTAGATTCAGGGCTGGGGGGTTGGAGTTATGGGTTAGGGTTGCATTAGGGGTAGGGTTAAGTGAGGGTCAGGGTTTAGGAGTAGGGTGGGGTGTGTTAGGCTTAGATTTTAGGGGTGGGGTGGGAGATTAGGTTTGCTGTATTAGAGTTACGGTTAGGCTTTAGGGGTAGAGTGGGGTGCATTTGGAGAGTTGTGATTAGATTCAGGGCTGGGGGGTTGGAGTTATGGGTTAGGGTTGCATTAGGGGTAGGGTTAAGTGAGGGTCAGGGTTTAGGAGTAGGGTGGGGTGTGTTAGGCTTAGATTTTAGGGGTGGGGTGGGAGATTAGGTTTGCTGTATTAGAGTTACGGTTAGGCTTTAGGGGTAGAGTGGGGTGCATTTGGAGTTAGGATTTGGGATATGGATGTGGTCTGTTTGTAGTTAGGGTTGGGGCTTTGGTCTGTTTGTTGTGGGCAGTGTGGGGTTTAGTGGTTTTGGTTAGCTTAAACAGTAGGGGTTAGCTCTGTTTATTGTGATTAGGGTAGGGTGTGGTGTGGTTGCGGTTTGGGAGGTTTATCAAGTTGGGGTTGGGATTTGTGGTAATTAAGGTCGGGGCAGTTTTGTTTTTTGATGTTGGATTTCCCCCATTTTAGATCTGATTTAAGCCCTTTGGTAACTGAGTTTGTAGGGTTGTTATCCAGTGTTTTTCCCTCCTCTTCCTTTGTGAGGTTGTCCAGTTCATGTTGGTCTCCAACCCCATAAATTCCAGGGATTCAAGACCATGCTCCATGAAGTGTCGGGAGGTAGGTTTGTATACATCCTTTGTTCTAATAGCACTGAGGTGCCCTGTGAGCCTCATCCTTAGACTATTCCCTGTTTCTCCTACATACAAGATGTGGCATTGTTTGCATCGAATTGCATAAACAGCATTGTGCTGTTCACATGTAATTCTTTGTTTAATTAGGGCTGCTTTTCCTGTGTGTCTATTTTGTATCATTTTGCGGATTATTAGGTATTTACACGTCCCACATTTTGGGTTTGTGCAGTTCTGGGTTGTCTGTTTTCTTATCCTACTCCGAACCAGCATGTCGCGAAGGTTCCGAGTTCTTTTGTATGCCGACGTTATGTGGTATCGACTAAGTGTGTCAACATCCTCTTTTAGTTTCCCAAATTGGGTTTTAATCACTCCGTGTATTAGTTTGGTCATTGTATCGTATGTCGTTATCAGTGGTAGTCTTGCTACTTCTCTGTTTGGCCGTGGGCTATTCAGTCCCCTCAGGAAATCAGACTTAAGGTGCCTGAGGAACCTTTTTGTGTAACCTCTCTGTCTCAGTGCAGTAAATAGGGTTGTGGTGGCTTCCCTAAAGTCCTCTCCGTTTGTGCATATGCGGTGAAAACGTGTCAGTTGTGACTTCACCAGCCCCCGAAAGGTATGTTTTGGATGGTGGCTGTTTATGTGCAGGAGTGTGTGTGTGTCTGTTTCTTTAAAGAATACCTTTGTTGCTAGCTTGTGGCTGTTATTCTCCTGTTGTAATTTAAATACTGTGGTGTCCAGGAAATCCACACTTTCTCTATGTGTTGTAACTTTAAGTTTAATAGATTGGTGGTGACTGTTGAGAATACCTACAAATTCTTGCAATTCTGTTTCTGTGTGAGTCCAGACTCCCCATATGTCATCCAGGTATCTGTAATAACACATCGGGAGCTTGGAACACTTTTCAAAGACTGTGTTTTCCCAGTCTGCCATGTATATGTTTGCGTAGGCCGGGGCAAATTTCTTGCCCATAGCCGTGCCCTTAATCTGTAGGTAGAATTGCTCCTGGAATTCAAAGTCATTTTTTGTTAGTCCTAGGTGTAATAGCTGGATTATGGCTGCATCTGGTCTGTGGGGTTGGGGGAACTTTCTAAGGATATTTTCCACTGCCTGTATGCCTCTGTCTGTTTCTATGTTTGTGTATAGGCTTTCAATGTCCATGGTAAAGAGTATTGCGTTCGGGGGTACGGTCAGTGAGTTCACTATTTCTATGAAGTGGTAAGTGTCTTTAATGTAGCTAGGGTGCTTCTGTGATAAGGGGTTTAGGAATGAGTCAATGTATTCTGCTATCCTGTAGGATTCACTACCACAGTCTGACACAATGGGTCTTCCTGGTGGTATTTCTCCTGGTACAGTCCATGTGTCAGGGTGCTTGTGTATTTTGGGTAGTATGTAGAATTTTCTGGGTTGTGGTTGTTCCCCCCTTAGGTATTCCACTTGTTTCTGATTCAAGTGTTTAGATTTCTTTAGTTCTGTTAAAATGTTTCCAATCTCCTTTCGTGTGTCCTGGTAAATTGGTCCTGCTAATTTCGTGTAGTGGGCTGTATTATTAAGCTGTCTGTGAGCTTCAAGTAGATACTGTTGCCTATCCATGATCACTATACTACTGCCCTTATCTGCTGGTTTTATGATTATATCTAGATTGTTTCTAAGTTCTATGATTGCCCGTCTCTCTCTTCCAGTGAGGTTTTGCTTGTCTGTCTGTTTAGGGATTTTTTCAATTTGTGATTGAGTCTGTTTAATAAAGTTTAGGATTTCTGGCTCTATTTTATTGTTTGGTGGGGTCCATTCTGATGGTGGTGTAAAAGGTTGCTTGTCTGTTTCTGAATCGCTAAAGTAATCGGTCAGTTTTACTCTCCTGTAAAACCTTTTCAGATCTTCCTGAATTTGTACTTTACAATGTTTTGGGGTTGGAACAAATGTAAGGCCCTTGTTTAAAACCCTCTCCTGTACCTCTGTGGGGTTAAAGAGTTGGGAAATATTAATAACAGTTTTTCCCAGGTGTAATCTACCCTTCTCTTGGGTTAAAGTCCTTTTTAGTTTAAAGACTTCATCCACTGGTTTATTATGTTATGGGCAGTGCTATCTGTCCAATGGATGTGGTCAGCCCCCACTTTAAAGGATCTAGCATTAATTGCTGGTATGTAATTCTGTTTTTTTATATGCTGGTTAATTCCTCTGATTGTATCCCTCTCTGTTTCTGGAAGTAAGTTACTGAAGTTAATTTCCGGCACCCAGATCTGAGCATTTGGGAATGTGCTCTTAGCCAATTTAAGTAATGACTGCAGTTGCTTGGTTGCAGTCAGTGGTCTCTGCGTTCGATTATTAATGCCAACTGAGAGCACCACCTTTTTGGTCTCCGGACAGGGTTCCAATTTGTCCAGAATTGCTGTGACATGAATGAATTTAGCTCCTGGAAAGCTATCAATTTGGGTGGTGGGATTTGGGCATCTTTTTATCTTGGAGAGGTTGGAATCTCCTATTATTAAAATTGATTTTCTGGGTTCCAATTTCCAGGTAATGTTTTTTCGGCTGGTGTTGGGGTGCCTCGTCACTCTCTGTGCATCTTCCCCTTCAGAGTCAGGTTCTGCCCCTGTTGGTGTGTTTTCTGTTTCTATGTCTGCTACCCCTGCCTCCCCTATTGTGTTCCCTACCTCGGCTTCAGCTATTTCTGCCTCTCTTACTGTGTTGTCTGTCTGGGCTCTCATTGTTCCTGTCCTCATTTCTGTGTCTATTGGGTTTACCTGTCCGGTCTGGTCGCTCCTTTGTTTCTGTGGAAGGGGTTGTTTTGTGACACTGATCTCGGGCTCTAGAACTGCTGTATTTCTTGGGATGGTTGGTTTGGTACAGTCTTTCTTTTGTCTCTGTGGGAGCGGTTGGTACATGACCCTGGTTTTGGGGTACAGGAATGTTGTGCATGGATTTGTCCCTGGTGTAGGAGGGGTTCTCCCTTCTGTTTGTTTTGGGTCTGAGGAATCCCTAGTGATTTGGTTTAATACGGTCTGATGTTGGTTCCCCATGTAGTGCTGGGGTCTACGTGGCTCAGGCTCTTGAGAGCCAAGTGTGATGTCCAGGTCCCTAATGATGGCCACATTGGAAATCCTGGTCCTTGGCCTGTGGGGTGGGGTAGGGCTAGTCGCCGCCCTGGATGGCGGGGAAGGGGGGGTCACTGCCCTGGACCGCAAGGAAGGGGGGGTTTCAGTGGTCTGCTGGTGGTGTGATGAAGTCGGGGTCGCTGGCCCACGGGGTGGGGGGGTCTGTCGGTGGCGTGACGAAGTCATGGCAGCTGGCTCAAAGGGTGGGGGTGTGTGTTGGTGGTGTGACGAAGTCGTGGCAACTGGTGCAAGGGGTGGGGGGGTCCATCGGTGGCATGACGAAGTCATGGCAGCTGGCTCCAAGGGTGGGGGGGTGTGTTGGTGGTGTGACGAAGTCGTGGCAACTGGTGCAAGGGGTGGGGGGGTCTGCCGGTGGCGTGCTGAAGTCATGGCAGCTGGCTCAAAGGGTGGGGGGGTGTGTCGGTGGCTTGACGAGGTTGTGGCAGTTGGCTCACGGGGTGGGGGTGTCCGTCGGTGGCGTGACAAAGTCGTGGCAGCTGGCCCACGGGGTGGGGGGGGGTTTTCAGTCCGTCTGCGGCATGAGGGGGCTGTGATCGCAGGCTGGTGGAACAAGGCTGCCCAGGTATTTGGCCTATGGCGTGGGGGCGTCCTAGTCCGTATGCCGGTCCGCTGTTCTGTCCTCAATTGTGTGCTGGTCCCTTGCTCTGTCAACCGTGATGCTAATCCCACCACATGTCTCTTTGCCTCATCAATTGATTGAATTTTGAATTTATGTCTAAGACTCTTTTTAATCCAATTAGTGGCTTTCGCCATCATTTCTTCCAGGCGCTCTGTCACTGCAGCCTGAGCAAATTCATTTTCTAATTCTTCCAGGTTTGTTGTATAGTGCTCAATTAGAATCTGTCTGGTCTGTTTTGCCCAATTTTCTGAATTCAAAGCCAATTTGGTTAGGGTTTCCTGTGACGGTTTTGCCGGTTTTATAAAGCATGTTAGTTTATCAGCTTGTTTTAAGATGCCCTTAGGGGGCTGATTCTGGCCCTTTAAGAATATTAGATGGTGGATTGTCTGGAAAATTCTATAAATTATTCTCACTGTTGTAGCAAATTCATCCCTGGCTACGGGGAGACACCTATGTGTACCAGGGTCCGACCTCATATGCGTACGGTTGTCAGACAACCTGCATGTGTTCCGCATAGTGTTAGCCATTCCCTGGGTGTAGAAAGGTGCAAAAGGTTTTAAAAGATGTTACTAGCTTCTATTTGGTAATAGAGGTCCCCGCTAGTAACTGTAATCTCACCCCACGGTGGCTCCCTGGCTCAGATGGTCTCCTGCCTGGGACTGCGTCCTCCAAACACTCCCCAGCTCAGCCGGCTGTCCCGCCTGGAAAGGCTCTTTTTCCACCGGTCTCACCTCCCCTCCGGTGGCTCTCTGGCTTCGATGGTTCTCTGCCTGCAACAGTACTATCCAAAAACTCTTTCGTTCAGTAAGTTCTCCGGCCTGGAATCTTTTTTTCTCCGACGTTTCGCTTATCCTTAAGCTTCATCAGGGAGAAAGGATTTTAACTTTGTTTACAGTTGTTTATAAGTACGGAGCCTTGGACTGGCCCCTCCCCTGTGTGCTACTGTTGGCTGAAGTTTTGTTCCCGCCCACAAGCAGGCTAGCCTTGACCTGGGATTGGTTAGAATTTCTGTCCTGTATGTAATGAGTCCTGTCTCATGCAGGGCTGGCCCCGCCCCCTTCGCTCCACGTGTTCGTTATTTTTAAATTATATTTTTTTAACCTAATGTTTTAATGTTCCTTTAGTTTATCTTAGATGTTTGGGGTTATTTTTTTTGAGGTAATGTTTTTAAAAATATTGCTTTTTAACCTTTGAATCTGTTTTAATGCTCCAGGTCATTCTGGTGCCACGGAGTCTGACTGTCTGCTGACCCCGGGGCTTGATTACCTGTCCGCCTCACCTCATTTTTTAAATAAAAACATGAAGCTACTTCTCCAAACCCCCACCTCCGGCTATGCCTTTTAATTATGAGGGTATTTTAAACAATTAATTAAACTTCCCACCGATTTCCTCCTTTTTAAACCCGGTCGCTCGTTAAACGAAACTCAATCTCCCAGAATGCCTCACGCGTCGCTCGCTTTTCAGCGGCCGCGCAGAAAAAAAACCGATTTCCAAGGTCCGATTCCCCAAAAAAACTCCCGAATCCGCCGCCACCCACCCCCCGGGGGGAGAGGAGGGGGAAAGAAAGGTCCCCCAGCCCCAAAAAACCAAAGTAAACCCTTTTATTTAAGAGCGTTGCCCTCGTGTTTGACCCGAGAGAACTCCATATCCCAGAATGCCTCACGCGGCGCTCGCTTTTCAGCGGCCGCGTGGAACAAAATTTTGATTTCCAAGGTCCGATTCCCCATAAAAACTCCCGTAACCGCTGCCACCCGCCCCCCGGGGGGAGAGGAGGGGGAAAGAAAGGTCCCCCAGCCCCAGAGAGACCAAGTAAACCCTTTTATTTACGGGTCTTGCCCTCGTGTTTGACCCGAGAGAACTCCATATCCCAGAATGCCTCACGCGGCGCTCGCTTTTCAGTCGCTGAGAAAAAAACCCGATTTCAAAGATAAAAATCACCCGGTGAACGCTCAAAATCTAAAGACTAGATAAAGTTATCGGATTCTCACCCGTGTCCCCAACTCCTCCAGATCCCCGGGGAAAGGGTTTCTTTTAAAAAAAACCGAGGTCGATATCCAGCAGCTCCCTGCTGTCGCGTTCCCCGCAGCACCAGGCATCTCTTAAAGGGGCCGTCCCCGCAGCACCAGGCATCTCTTAAAGGGGCCGTCCCCGCATCCATGTCCAGAGACCGTGTCTATGGGAACTACAACTTTTTTTAAAAATATGTAATCTTTTGTGCCCTTATTGCTGTCCCAAACCTCGTGGGGGGGGGGGGGGTTTGGGAAGATGAGTTCCATGTCTGTCAGACCCACATTTCCAGCCATGCTTTATTTTAAGTGCACCTTTTAAATATTTTAGATTTTAAAATTTAAAAAAACCTCCTTGGTGCTCCCTATTTTTATAAGTTGCTTGCTGCTTTTTTTGTGGGGGGGGCAAAAGGGGAACAAAAAGTTATTTAACCATCTACCTCACTGATCAAGTTTAGATTTAAGGTATTTGCAAGATATATTCTCTGGGTTTTCTTTTCTTGGCATTTATATCTTTTTTTGTCTGTGGTAATGTAAAGCGTGTCACTCCTGAATGTTAGGTTGTATGGTGTGGGCAGGAGGGTAGTTACACCCTCTTGTGTTCGTATTCTCACTCATCCCTTGAGCTTCTTGTCACTTATACCTGCCACTTTTGGTTGGCCCACGCTTTACCTTACCACCTGGCTTCTTTTTCTTGCCGATCGCTTCTTAGTAATTTCTTGATCCGTAATCCTTTGATCCCCCTCTGGGGTTATAATCAGTTCCTGGGTTTTGCCAATTTATGGCCTCTATGTCGTATTTAGTTATTATTATTGGTGTTGGAACTCTACCCTTTATTTTACGTAGTGTTAGGGTTATGTTGTATTGAGGTTGGGGGGTTCAGGTTAGGGTTAGGGTTGCTGCACTGGGGTTAGTGTTGGGGTTAGGTGAGGGTCAGGGTCGCAGTTAGGTTCAGGGCTATATTGGGGTTAGGTTGGGGTGCATCAGGGTTAGGGTTAGGTGTTTAGGGGTGGGGTGGGGTTAGGGTTATGTTTTAGGGGTAGGGTTGGGTGCATCAGGGTTAGGGTTAGGTGTTTAGGGGTAGGGTAGGGTGCATCAGGGTTAGGGTTAGGTGTTTAGGGGTAGGGTAGGGTGCATCAGGGTTAGGGTCCAGGGTCAGAGTTGTGATTAGATTCAGGGCTGGGGGGTTGGAGTTATGGGTTAGGGTTGCATTAGGGGTAGGGTTAAGTGAGGGTCAGGGTTTAGGAGTAGGGTGGGGTGTGTTAGGCTTAGATTTTAGGGGTGGGGTGGGAGATTAGGTTTGCTGTATTAGAGTTACGGTTAGGCTTTAGGGGTAGAGTGGGGTGCATTTGGAGAGTTGTGATTAGATTCAGGGCTGGGGGGTTGGAGTTATGGGTTAGGGTTGCATTAGGGGTAGGGTTAAGTGAGGGTCAGGGTTTAGGAGTAGGGTGGGGTGTGTTAGGCTTAGATTTTAGGGGTGGGGTGGGAGATTAGGTTTGCTGTATTAGAGTTACGGTTAGGCTTTAGGGGTAGAGTGGGGTGCATTTGGAGAGTTGTGATTAGATTCAGGGCTGGGGGGTTGGAGTTATGGGTTAGGGTTGCATTAGGGGTAGGGTTAAGTGAGGGTCAGGGTTTAGGAGTAGGGTGGGGTGTGTTAGGCTTAGATTTTAGGGGTGGGGTGGGAGATTAGGTTTGCTGTATTAGAGTTACGGTTAGGCTTTAGGGGTAGAGTGGGGTGCATTTGGAGAGTTGTGATTAGATTCAGGGCTGGGGGGTTGGAGTTATGGGTTAGGGTTGCATTAGGGGTAGGGTTAAGTGAGGGTCAGGGTTTAGGAGTAGGGTGGGGTGTGTTAGGCTTAGATTTTAGGGGTGGGGTGGGAGATTAGGTTTGCTGTATTAGAGTTACGGTTAGGCTTTAGGGGTAGAGTGGGGTGCATTTGGAGAGTTGTGATTAGATTCAGGGCTGGGGGGTTGGAGTTATGGGTTAGGGTTGCATTAGGGGTAGGGTTAAGTGAGGGTCAGGGTTTAGGAGTAGGGTGGGGTGTGTTAGGCTTAGATTTTAGGGGTGGGGTGGGAGATTAGGTTTGCTGTATTAGAGTTACGGTTAGGCTTTAGGGGTAGAGTGGGGTGCATTTGGAGAGTTGTGATTAGATTCAGGGCTGGGGGGTTGGAGTTATGGGTTAGGGTTGCATTAGGGGTAGGGTTAAGTGAGGGTCAGGGTTTAGGAGTAGGGTGGGGTGTGTTAGGCTTAGATTTTAGGGGTGGGGTGGGAGATTAGGTTTGCTGTATTAGAGTTACGGTTAGGCTTTAGGGGTAGAGTGGGGTGCATTTGGAGTTAGGATTTGGGATATGGATGTGGTCTGTTTGTAGTTAGGGTTGGGGCTTTGGTCTGTTTGTTGTGGGCAGTGTGGGGTTTAGTGGTTTTGGTTAGCTTAAACAGTAGGGGTTAGCTCTGTTTATTGTGATTAGGGTAGGGTGTGGTGTGGTTGCGGTTTGGGAGGTTTATCAAGTTGGGGTTGGGATTTGTGGTAATTAAGGTCGGGGCAGTTTTGTTTTTTGATGTTGGATTTCCCCCATTTTAGATCTGATTTAAGCCCTTTGGTAACTGAGTTTGTAGGGTTGTTATCCAGTGTTTTTCCCTCCTCTTCCTTTGTGAGGTTGTCCAGTTCATGTTGGTCTCCAACCCCATAAATTCCAGGGATTCAAGACCATGCTCCATGAAGTGTCGGGAGGTAGGTTTGTATACATCCTTTGTTCTAATAGCACTGAGGTGCCCTGTGAGCCTCATCCTTAGACTATTCCCTGTTTCTCCTACATACAAGATGTGGCATTGTTTGCATCGAATTGCATAAACAGCATTGTGCTGTTCACATGTAATTCTTTGTTTAATTAGGGCTGCTTTTCCTGTGTGTCTATTTTGTATCATTTTGCGGATTATTAGGTATTTACACGTCCCACATTTTGGGTTTGTGCAGTTCTGGGTTGTCTGTTTTCTTATCCTACTCCGAACCAGCATGTCGCGAAGGTTCCGAGTTCTTTTGTATGCCGACGTTATGTGGTATCGACTAAGTGTGTCAACATCCTCTTTTAGTTTCCCAAATTGGGTTTTAATCACTCCGTGTATTAGTTTGGTCATTGTATCGTATGTCGTTATCAGTGGTAGTCTTGCTACTTCTCTGTTTGGCCGTGGGCTATTCAGTCCCCTCAGGAAATCAGACTTAAGGTGCCTGAGGAACCTTTTTGTGTAACCTCTCTGTCTCAGTGCAGTAAATAGGGTTGTGGTGGCTTCCCTAAAGTCCTCTCCGTTTGTGCATATGCGGTGAAAACGTGTCAGTTGTGACTTCACCAGCCCCCGAAAGGTATGTTTTGGATGGTGGCTGTTTATGTGCAGGAGTGTGTGTGTGTCTGTTTCTTTAAAGAATACCTTTGTTGCTAGCTTGTGGCTGTTATTCTCCTGTTGTAATTTAAATACTGTGGTGTCCAGGAAATCCACACTTTCTCTATGTGTTGTAACTTTAAGTTTAATAGATTGGTGGTGACTGTTGAGAATACCTACAAATTCTTGCAATTCTGTTTCTGTGTGAGTCCAGACTCCCCATATGTCATCCAGGTATCTGTAATAACACATCGGGAGCTTGGAACACTTTTCAAAGACTGTGTTTTCCCAGTCTGCCATGTATATGTTTGCGTAGGCCGGGGCAAATTTCTTGCCCATAGCCGTGCCCTTAATCTGTAGGTAGAATTGCTCCTGGAATTCAAAGTCATTTTTTGTTAGTCCTAGGTGTAATAGCTGGATTATGGCTGCATCTGGTCTGTGGGGTTGGGGGAACTTTCTAAGGATATTTTCCACTGCCTGTATGCCTCTGTCTGTTTCTATGTTTGTGTATAGGCTTTCAATGTCCATGGTAAAGAGTATTGCGTTCGGGGGTACGGTCAGTGAGTTCACTATTTCTATGAAGTGGTAAGTGTCTTTAATGTAGCTAGGGTGCTTCTGTGATAAGGGGTTTAGGAATGAGTCAATGTATTCTGCTATCCTGTAGGATTCACTACCACAGTCTGACACAATGGGTCTTCCTGGTGGTATTTCTCCTGGTACAGTCCATGTGTCAGGGTGCTTGTGTATTTTGGGTAGTATGTAGAATTTTCTGGGTTGTGGTTGTTCCCCCCTTAGGTATTCCACTTGTTTCTGATTCAAGTGTTTAGATTTCTTTAGTTCTGTTAAAATGTTTCCAATCTCCTTTCGTGTGTCCTGGTAAATTGGTCCTGCTAATTTCGTGTAGTGGGCTGTATTATTAAGCTGTCTGTGAGCTTCAAGTAGATACTGTTGCCTATCCATGATCACTATACTACTGCCCTTATCTGCTGGTTTTATGATTATATCTAGATTGTTTCTAAGTTCTATGATTGCCCGTCTCTCTCTTCCAGTGAGGTTTTGCTTGTCTGTCTGTTTAGGGATTTTTTCAATTTGTGATTGAGTCTGTTTAATAAAGTTTAGGATTTCTGGCTCTATTTTATTGTTTGGTGGGGTCCATTCTGATGGTGGTGTAAAAGGTTGCTTGTCTGTTTCTGAATCGCTAAAGTAATCGGTCAGTTTTACTCTCCTGTAAAACCTTTTCAGATCTTCCTGAATTTGTACTTTACAATGTTTTGGGGTTGGAACAAATGTAAGGCCCTTGTTTAAAACCCTCTCCTGTACCTCTGTGGGGTTAAAGAGTTGGGAAATATTAATAACAGTTTTTCCCAGGTGTAATCTACCCTT
Organism: Heptranchias perlo; assembly: GCF_035084215.1. NCBI lineage: Eukaryota > Metazoa > Chordata > Chondrichthyes > Hexanchiformes > Hexanchidae > Heptranchias > Heptranchias perlo. Next base: position 48,262,386 of record NC_090349.1, read on the forward strand.
CTCTTGGGTTAAAGTCCTTTTTAGTTTAAAGACTTCATCCACTGGTTTATTATGTTATGGGCAGTGCTATCTGTCCAATGGATGTGGTCAGCCCCCACTTTAAAGGATCTAGCATTAATTGCTGGTATGTAATTCTGTTTTTTTATATGCTGGTTAATTCCTCTGATTGTATCCCTCTCTGTTTCTGGAAGTAAGTTACTGAAGTTAATTTCCGGCACCCAGATCTGAGCATTTGGGAATGTGCTCTTAGCCAATTTAAGTAATGACTGCAGTTGCTTGGTTGCAGTCAGTGGTCTCTGCGTTCGATTATTAATGCCAACTGAGAGCACCACCTTTTTGGTCTCCGGACAGGGTTCCAATTTGTCCAGAATTGCTGTGACATGAATGAATTTAGCTCCTGGAAAGCTATCAATTTGGGTGGTGGGATTTGGGCATCTTTTTATCTTGGAGAGGTTGGAATCTCCTATTATTAAAATTGATTTTCTGGGTTCCAATTTCCAGGTAATGTTTTTTCGGCTGGTGTTGGGGTGCCTCGTCACTCTCTGTGCATCTTCCCCTTCAGAGTCAGGTTCTGCCCCTGTTGGTGTGTTTTCTGTTTCTATGTCTGCTACCCCTGCCTCCCCTATTGTGTTCCCTACCTCGGCTTCAGCTATTTCTGCCTCTCTTACTGTGTTGTCTGTCTGGGCTCTCATTGTTCCTGTCCTCATTTCTGTGTCTATTGGGTTTACCTGTCCGGTCTGGTCGCTCCTTTGTTTCTGTGGAAGGGGTTGTTTTGTGACACTGATCTCGGGCTCTAGAACTGCTGTATTTCTTGGGATGGTTGGTTTGGTACAGTCTTTCTTTTGTCTCTGTGGGAGCGGTTGGTACATGACCCTGGTTTTGGGGTACAGGAATGTTGTGCATGGATTTGTCCCTGGTGTAGGAGGGGTTCTCCCTTCTGTTTGTTTTGGGTCTGAGGAATCCCTAGTGATTTGGTTTAATACGGTCTGATGTTGGTTCCCCATGTAGTGCTGGGGTCTACGTGGCTCAGGCTCTTGAGAGCCAAGTGTGATGTCCAGGTCCCTAATGATGGCCACATTGGAAATCCTGGTCCTTGGCCTGTGGGGTGGGGTAGGGCTAGTCGCCGCCCTGGATGGCGGGGAAGGGGGGGTCACTGCCCTGGACCGCAAGGAAGGGGGGGTTTCAGTGGTCTGCTGGTGGTGTGATGAAGTCGGGGTCGCTGGCCCACGGGGTGGGGGGGTCTGTCGGTGGCGTGACGAAGTCATGGCAGCTGGCTCAAAGGGTGGGGGTGTGTGTTGGTGGTGTGACGAAGTCGTGGCAACTGGTGCAAGGGGTGGGGGGGTCCATCGGTGGCATGACGAAGTCATGGCAGCTGGCTCCAAGGGTGGGGGGGTGTGTTGGTGGTGTGACGAAGTCGTGGCAACTGGTGCAAGGGGTGGGGGGGTCTGCCGGTGGCGTGCTGAAGTCATGGCAGCTGGCTCAAAGGGTGGGGGGGTGTGTCGGTGGCTTGACGAGGTTGTGGCAGTTGGCTCACGGGGTGGGGGTGTCCGTCGGTGGCGTGACAAAGTCGTGGCAGCTGGCCCACGGGGTGGGGGGGGGTTTTCAGTCCGTCTGCGGCATGAGGGGGCTGTGATCGCAGGCTGGTGGAACAAGGCTGCCCAGGTATTTGGCCTATGGCGTGGGGGCGTCCTAGTCCGTATGCCGGTCCGCTGTTCTGTCCTCAATTGTGTGCTGGTCCCTTGCTCTGTCAACCGTGATGCTAATCCCACCACATGTCTCTTTGCCTCATCAATTGATTGAATTTTGAATTTATGTCTAAGACTCTTTTTAATCCAATTAGTGGCTTTCGCCATCATTTCTTCCAGGCGCTCTGTCACTGCAGCCTGAGCAAATTCATTTTCTAATTCTTCCAGGTTTGTTGTATAGTGCTCAATTAGAATCTGTCTGGTCTGTTTTGCCCAATTTTCTGAATTCAAAGCCAATTTGGTTAGGGTTTCCTGTGACGGTTTTGCCGGTTTTATAAAGCATGTTAGTTTATCAGCTTGTTTTAAGATGCCCTTAGGGGGCTGATTCTGGCCCTTTAAGAATATTAGATGGTGGATTGTCTGGAAAATTCTATAAATTATTCTCACTGTTGTAGCAAATTCATCCCTGGCTACGGGGAGACACCTATGTGTACCAGGGTCCGACCTCATATGCGTACGGTTGTCAGACAACCTGCATGTGTTCCGCATAGTGTTAGCCATTCCCTGGGTGTAGAAAGGTGCAAAAGGTTTTAAAAGATGTTACTAGCTTCTATTTGGTAATAGAGGTCCCCGCTAGTAACTGTAATCTCACCCCACGGTGGCTCCCTGGCTCAGATGGTCTCCTGCCTGGGACTGCGTCCTCCAAACACTCCCCAGCTCAGCCGGCTGTCCCGCCTGGAAAGGCTCTTTTTCCACCGGTCTCACCTCCCCTCCGGTGGCTCTCTGGCTTCGATGGTTCTCTGCCTGCAACAGTACTATCCAAAAACTCTTTCGTTCAGTAAGTTCTCCGGCCTGGAATCTTTTTTTCTCCGACGTTTCGCTTATCCTTAAGCTTCATCAGGGAGAAAGGATTTTAACTTTGTTTACAGTTGTTTATAAGTACGGAGCCTTGGACTGGCCCCTCCCCTGTGTGCTACTGTTGGCTGAAGTTTTGTTCCCGCCCACAAGCAGGCTAGCCTTGACCTGGGATTGGTTAGAATTTCTGTCCTGTATGTAATGAGTCCTGTCTCATGCAGGGCTGGCCCCGCCCCCTTCGCTCCACGTGTTCGTTATTTTTAAATTATATTTTTTTAACCTAATGTTTTAATGTTCCTTTAGTTTATCTTAGATGTTTGGGGTTATTTTTTTTGAGGTAATGTTTTTAAAAATATTGCTTTTTAACCTTTGAATCTGTTTTAATGCTCCAGGTCATTCTGGTGCCACGGAGTCTGACTGTCTGCTGACCCCGGGGCTTGATTACCTGTCCGCCTCACCTCATTTTTTAAATAAAAACATGAAGCTACTTCTCCAAACCCCCACCTCCGGCTATGCCTTTTAATTATGAGGGTATTTTAAACAATTAATTAAACTTCCCACCGATTTCCTCCTTTTTAAACCCGGTCGCTCGTTAAACGAAACTCAATCTCCCAGAATGCCTCACGCGTCGCTCGCTTTTCAGCGGCCGCGCAGAAAAAAAACCGATTTCCAAGGTCCGATTCCCCAAAAAAACTCCCGAATCCGCCGCCACCCACCCCCCGGGGGGAGAGGAGGGGGAAAGAAAGGTCCCCCAGCCCCAAAAAACCAAAGTAAACCCTTTTATTTAAGAGCGTTGCCCTCGTGTTTGACCCGAGAGAACTCCATATCCCAGAATGCCTCACGCGGCGCTCGCTTTTCAGCGGCCGCGTGGAACAAAATTTTGATTTCCAAGGTCCGATTCCCCATAAAAACTCCCGTAACCGCTGCCACCCGCCCCCCGGGGGGAGAGGAGGGGGAAAGAAAGGTCCCCCAGCCCCAGAGAGACCAAGTAAACCCTTTTATTTACGGGTCTTGCCCTCGTGTTTGACCCGAGAGAACTCCATATCCCAGAATGCCTCACGCGGCGCTCGCTTTTCAGTCGCTGAGAAAAAAACCCGATTTCAAAGATAAAAATCACCCGGTGAACGCTCAAAATCTAAAGACTAGATAAAGTTATCGGATTCTCACCCGTGTCCCCAACTCCTCCAGATCCCCGGGGAAAGGGTTTCTTTTAAAAAAAACCGAGGTCGATATCCAGCAGCTCCCTGCTGTCGCGTTCCCCGCAGCACCAGGCATCTCTTAAAGGGGCCGTCCCCGCAGCACCAGGCATCTCTTAAAGGGGCCGTCCCCGCATCCATGTCCAGAGACCGTGTCTATGGGAACTACAACTTTTTTTAAAAATATGTAATCTTTTGTGCCCTTATTGCTGTCCCAAACCTCGTGGGGGGGGGGGGGTTTGGGAAGATGAGTTCCATGTCTGTCAGACCCACATTTCCAGCCATGCTTTATTTTAAGTGCACCTTTTAAATATTTTAGATTTTAAAATTTAAAAAAACCTCCTTGGTGCTCCCTATTTTTATAAGTTGCTTGCTGCTTTTTTTGTGGGGGGGGCAAAAGGGGAACAAAAAGTTATTTAACCATCTACCTCACTGATCAAGTTTAGATTTAAGGTATTTGCAAGAAATATTCTCTGGGTTTTCTTTTCTTGGCATTTATATCTTTTTTTGTCTGTGGTAATGTAAAGCGTGTCACTCCTGAATGTTAGGTTGTATGGTGTGGGCAGGAGGGTAGTTACACCCTCTTGTGTTCGTATTCTCACTCATCCCTTGAGCTTCTTGTCACTTATACCTGCCACTTTTGGTTGGCCCACGCTTTACCTTACCACCTGGCTTCTTTTTCTTGCCGATCGCTTCTTAGTAATTTCTTGATCCGTAATCCTTTGATCCCCCTCTGGGGTTATAATCAGTTCCTGGGTTTTGCCAATTTATGGCCTCTATGTCGTATTTAGTTATTATTATTGGTGTTGGAACTCTACCCTTTATTTTACGTAGTGTTAGGGTTATGTTGTATTGAGGTTGGGGGGTTCAGGTTAGGGTTAGGGTTGCTGCACTGGGGTTAGTGTTGGGGTTAGGTGAGGGTCAGGGTCGCAGTTAGGTTCAGGGCTATATTGGGGTTAGGTTGGGGTGCATCAGGGTTAGGGTTAGGTGTTTAGGGGTGGGGTGGGGTTAGGGTTATGTTTTAGGGGTAGGGTTGGGTGCATCAGGGTTAGGGTTAGGTGTTTAGGGGTAGGGTAGGGTGCATCAGGGTTAGGGTTAGGTGTTTAGGGGTAGGGTAGGGTGCATCAGGGTTAGGGTCCAGGGTCAGAGTTGTGATTAGATTCAGGGCTGGGGGGTTGGAGTTATGGGTTAGGGTTGCATTAGGGGTAGGGTTAAGTGAGGGTCAGGGTTTAGGAGTAGGGTGGGGTGTGTTAGGCTTAGATTTTAGGGGTGGGGTGGGAGATTAGGTTTGCTGTATTAGAGTTACGGTTAGGCTTTAGGGGTAGAGTGGGGTGCATTTGGAGAGTTGTGATTAGATTCAGGGCTGGGGGGTTGGAGTTATGGGTTAGGGTTGCATTAGGGGTAGGGTTAAGTGAGGGTCAGGGTTTAGGAGTAGGGTGGGGTGTGTTAGGCTTAGATTTTAGGGGTGGGGTGGGAGATTAGGTTTGCTGTATTAGAGTTACGGTTAGGCTTTAGGGGTAGAGTGGGGTGCATTTGGAGAGTTGTGATTAGATTCAGGGCTGGGGGGTTGGAGTTATGGGTTAGGGTTGCATTAGGGGTAGGGTTAAGTGAGGGTCAGGGTTTAGGAGTAGGGTGGGGTGTGTTAGGCTTAGATTTTAGGGGTGGGGTGGGAGATTAGGTTTGCTGTATTAGAGTTACGGTTAGGCTTTAGGGGTAGAGTGGGGTGCATTTGGAGAGTTGTGATTAGATTCAGGGCTGGGGGGTTGGAGTTATGGGTTAGGGTTGCATTAGGGGTAGGGTTAAGTGAGGGTCAGGGTTTAGGAGTAGGGTGGGGTGTGTTAGGCTTAGATTTTAGGGGTGGGGTGGGAGATTAGGTTTGCTGTATTAGAGTTACGGTTAGGCTTTAGGGGTAGAGTGGGGTGCATTTGGAGAGTTGTGATTAGATTCAGGGCTGGGGGGTTGGAGTTATGGGTTAGGGTTGCATTAGGGGTAGGGTTAAGTGAGGGTCAGGGTTAGGGTTAGGGTTAGGGTTAGGGTTAGGGTTAGGGTTAGGGTTAGGGTTAGGGTTAGGGTTAGGGTTAGGGTTAGGGTTAGGGTTAGGGTTAGGGTTAGGGTTAGGGTTAGGTTTTAAAATGGTGGGCAGCTGCATTAGGGTTAGGGTTAGGGTTAGGGTTAGGGTTAGGGTTAGGGTTAGGGTTAGGGTTAGGGTTAGGGTTAGGGTTAGGGTTAGGGTTAGGGTTAGGGTTAGGGTTAGGGTTAGGTTTTAAAATGGTGGGCAGAGGGGGGAAACGCCCTCCCTATGTTGTCTGCCTCTTGGTTCTGGCCCGCACCTCAGACTGTTGCTGTTGTCCAAATGAATGCACCTTGTGCTTTAGCTTTAGGCACCATCCAGAGTTCCTGCTTGGCTACTACTGAATGTGTCCCGTCCTCCAGCCTTAAGTACCATCCATCGTTCCTTCTTGGAACACTCCGACCGGTTTCGCCCTCTCACGGCTCATCAGGGAGCTACAAACAAACAGACCAAGTCCTTAGTGCGTCACTTGCAAAAGTTAGGTTTTAAAATGGTGGGCAGAGGGGGGAAACGCCCTCCCTATGTTGTCTGCCTCTTGGTTCTGGCCCGCACCTCAGACTGTTGCTGTTGTCCAAATGAATGCACCTTGTGCTTTAGCTTTAGGCACCATCCAGAGTTCCTGCTTGGCTACTACTGAATGTGTCCCGTCCTCCAGCCTTAAGTACCATCCATCGTTCCTTCTTGGAACACTCCGACCGGTTTCGCCCTCTCACGGCTCATCAGGGAGCTACAAACAAACAGACCAAGTCCTTAGTGCGTCACTTGCAAAAGTTAGGTTTTAAAATGGTGGGCAGAGGGGGGAAACGCCCTCCCTATGTTGTCTGCCTCTTGGTTCTGGCCCGCACCTCAGACTGTTGCTGTTGTCCAAATGAATGCACCTTGTGCTTTAGCTTTAGGCACCATCCAGAGTTCCTGCTTGGCTACTACTGAATGTGTCCCGTCCTCCAGCCTTAAGTACCATCCATCGTTCCTTCTTGGAACACTCCGACCGGTTTCGCCCTCTCACGGCTCATCAGGGAGCTACAAACAAACAGACCAAGTCCTTAGTGCGTCACTTGCAAAAGTTAGGTTTTAAAATGGTGGGCAGAGGGGGGAAACGCCCTCCCTATGTTGTCTGCCTCTTGGTTCTGGCCCGCACCTCAGACTGTTGCTGTTGTCCAAATGAATGCACCTTGTGCTTTAGCTTTAGGCACCATCCAGAGTTCCTGCTTGGCTACTACTGAATGTGTCCCGTCCTCCAGCCTTAAGTACCATCCATCGTTCCTTCTTGGAACACTCCGACCGGTTTCGCCCTCTCACGGCTCATCAGGGAGCTACAAACAAACAGACCAAGTCCTTAGTGCGTCACTTGCAAAAGTTAGGTTTTAAAATGGTGGGCAGAGGGGGGAAACGCCCTCCCTATGTTGTCTGCCTCTTGGTTCTGGCCCGCACCTCAGACTGTTGCTGTTGTCCAAATGAATGCACCTTGTGCTTTAGCTTTAGGCACCATCCAGAGTTCCTGCTTGGCTACTACTGAATGTGTCCCGTCCTCCAGCCTTAAGTACCATCCATCGTTCCTTCTTGGAACACTCCGACCGGTTTCGCCCTCTCACGGCTCATCAGGGAGCTACAAACAAACAGACCAAGTCCTTAGTGCGTCACTTGCAAAAGTTAGGTTTTAAAATGGTGGGCAGAGGGGGGAAACGCCCTCCCTATGTTGTCTGCCTCTTGGTTCTGGCCCGCACCTCAGACTGTTGCTGTTGTCCAAATGAATGCACCTTGTGCTTTAGCTTTAGGCACCATCCAGAGTTCCTGCTTGGCTACTACTGAATGTGTCCCGTCCTCCAGCCTTAAGTACCATCCATCGTTCCTTCTTGGAACACTCCGACCGGTTTCGCCCTCTCACGGCTCATCAGGGAGCTACAAACAAACAGACCAAGTCCTTAGTGCGTCACTTGCAAAAGTTAGGTTTTAAAATGGTGGGCAGAGGGGGGAAACGCCCTCCCTATGTTGTCTGCCTCTTGGTTCTGGCCCGCACCTCAGACTGTTGCTGTTGTCCAAATGAATGCACCTTGTGCTTTAGCTTTAGGCACCATCCAGAGTTCCTGCTTGGCTACTACTGAATGTGTCCCGTCCTCCAGCCTTAAGTACCATCCATCGTTCCTTCTTGGAACACTCCGACCGGTTTCGCCCTCTCACGGCTCATCAGGGAGCTACAAACAAACAGACCAAGTCCTTAGTGCGTCACTTGCAAAAGTTAGGTTTTAAAATGGTGGGCAGAGGGGGGAAACGCCCTCCCTATGTTGTCTGCCTCTTGGTTCTGGCCCGCACCTCAGACTGTTGCTGTTGTCCAAATGAATGCACCTTGTGCTTTAGCTTTAGGCACCATCCAGAGTTCCTGCTTGGCTACTACTGAATGTGTCCCGTCCTCCAGCCTTAAGTACCATCCATCGTTCCTTCTTGGAACACTCCGACCGGTTTCGCCCTCTCACGGCTCATCAGGGAGCTACAAACAAACAGACCAAGTCCTTAGTGCGTCACTTGCAAAAGTTAGGTTTTAAAATGGTGGGCAGAGGGGGGAAACGCCCTCCCTATGTTGTCTGCCTCTTGGTTCTGGCCCGCACCTCAGACTGTTGCTGTTGTCCAAATGAATGCACCTTGTGCTTTAGCTTTAGGCACCATCCAGAGTTCCTGCTTGGCTACTACTGAATGTGTCCCGTCCTCCAGCCTTAAGTACCATCCATCGTTCCTTCTTGGAACACTCCGACCGGTTTCGCCCTCTCACGGCTCATCAGGGAGCTACAAACAAACAGACCAAGTCCTTAGTGCGTCACTTGCAAAAGTTAGGTTTTAAAATGGTGGGCAGAGGGGGGAAACGCCCTCCCTATGTTGTCTGCCTCTTGGTTCTGGCCCGCACCTCAGACTGTTGCTGTTGTCCAAATGAATGCACCTTGTGCTTTAGCTTTAGGCACCATCCAGAGTTCCTGCTTGGCTACTACTGAATGTGTCCCGTCCTCCAGCCTTAAGTACCATCCATCGTTCCTTCTTGGAACACTCCGACCGGTTTCGCCCTCTCACGGCTCATCAGGGAGCTACAAACAAACAGACCAAGTCCTTAGTGCGTCACTTGCAAAAGTTAGGTTTTAAAATGGTGGGCAGAGGGGGGAAACGCCCTCCCTATGTTGTCTGCCTCTTGGTTCTGGCCCGCACCTCAGACTGTTGCTGTTGTCCAAATGAATGCACCTTGTGCTTTAGCTTTAGGCACCATCCAGAGTTCCTGCTTGGCTACTACTGAATGTGTCCCGTCCTCCAGCCTTAAGTACCATCCATCGTTCCTTCTTGGAACACTCCGACCGGTTTCGCCCTCTCACGGCTCATCAGGGAGCTACAAACAAACAGACCAAGTCCTTAGTGCGTCACTTGCAAAAGTTAGGTTTTAAAATGGTGGGCAGAGGGGGGAAACGCCCTCCCTATGTTGTCTGCCTCTTGGTTCTGGCCCGCACCTCAGACTGTTGCTGTTGTCCAAATGAATGCACCTTGTGCTTTAGCTTTAGGCACCATCCAGAGTTCCTGCTTGGCTACTACTGAATGTGTCCCGTCCTCCAGCCTTAAGTACCATCCATCGTTCCTTCTTGGAACACTCCGACCGGTTTCGCCCTCTCACGGCTCATCAGGGAGCTACAAACAAACAGACCAAGTCCTTAGTGCGTCACTTGCAAAAGTTAGGTTTTAAAATGGTGGGCAGAGGGGGGAAACGCCCTCCCTATGTTGTCTGCCTCTTGGTTCTGGCCCGCACCTCAGACTGTTGCTGTTGTCCAAATGAATGCACCTTGTGCTTTAGCTTTAGGCACCATCCAGAGTTCCTGCTTGGCTACTACTGAATGTGTCCCGTCCTCCAGCCTTAAGTACCATCCATCGTTCCTTCTTGGAACACTCCGACCGGTTTCGCCCTCTCACGGCTCATCAGGGAGCTACAAACAAACAGACCAAGTCCTTAGTGCGTCACTTGCAAAAGTTAGGTTTTAAAATGGTGGGCAGAGGGGGGAAACGCCCTCCCTATGTTGTCTGCCTCTTGGTTCTGGCCCGCACCTCAGACTGTTGCTGTTGTCCAAATGAATGCACCTTGTGCTTTAGCTTTAGGCACCATCCAGAGTTCCTGCTTGGCTACTACTGAATGTGTCCCGTCCTCCAGCCTTAAGTACCATCCATCGTTCCTTCTTGGAACACTCCGACCGGTTTCGCCCTCTCACGGCTCATCAGGGAGCTACAAACAAACAGACCAAGTCCTTAGTGCGTCACTTGCAAAAGTTAGGTTTTAAAATGGTGGGCAGAGGGGGGAAACGCCCTCCCTATGTTGTCTGCCTCTTGGTTCTGGCCCGCACCTCAGACTGTTGCTGTTGTCCAAATGAATGCACCTTGTGCTTTAGCTTTAGGCACCATCCAGAGTTCCTGCTTGGCTACTACTGAATGTGTCCCGTCCTCCAGCCTTAAGTACCATCCATCGTTCCTTCTTGGAACACTCCGACCGGTTTCGCCCTCTCACGGCTCATCAGGGAGCTACAAACAAACAGACCAAGTCCTTAGTGCGTCACTTGCAAAAGTTAGGTTTTAAAATGGTGGGCAGAGGGGGGAAACGCCCTCCCTATGTTGTCTGCCTCTTGGTTCTGGCCCGCACCTCAGACTGTTGCTGTTGTCCAAATGAATGCACCTTGTGCTTTAGCTTTAGGCACCATCCAGAGTTCCTGCTTGGCTACTACTGAATGTGTCCCGTCCTCCAGCCTTAAGTACCATCCATCGTTCCTTCTTGGAACACTCCGACCGGTTTCGCCCTCTCACGGCTCATCAGGGAGCTACAAACAAACAGACCAAGTCCTTAGTGCGTCACTTGCAAAAGTTAGGTTTTAAAATGGTGGGCAGAGGGGGGAAACGCCCTCCCTATGTTGTCTGCCTCTTGGTTCTGGCCCGCACCTCAGACTGTTGCTGTTGTCCAAATGAATGCACCTTGTGCTTTAGCTTTAGGCATTAGGGTTAGGGTTAGGGTTAGGGTTAGGGTTAGGGTTAGGGTTAGGGTTAGGGTTAGGGTTAGGGTTAGGGTTAGGGTTAGTGCGTTAGGGTTAGGGTTAGGGTTAGGGTTAGGGTTAGGGTTAGGGTTAGGGTTAGGGTTAGGGTTAGGGTTAGGGTTAGGGTTAGGGTTAGGGTTAGGTTTTAAAATGGTGGGCAGAGGGGGGAAACGCCCTCCCTATGTTGTCTGCCTCTTGGTTCTGGCCCGCACCTCAGACTGTTGCTGTTGTCCAAATGAATGCACCTTGTGCTTTAGCTTTAGGCACCATCCAGAGTTCCTGCTTGGCTACTACTGAATGTGTCCCGTCCTCCAGCCTTAAGTACCATCCATCGTTCCTTCTTGGAACACTCCGACCGGTTTCGCCATCTTGCGGCTCATCAGGGAGCTATAAACAAACAGACCAAGTCCTTAGTGCGTCACTTGCAAAAGTTAGGTTTTAAAATGGTGGGCAGAGGGGGGAAACGCCCTCCCTATGTTGTCTGCCTCTTGGTTCTGGCCCGCACCTCAGACTGTTGCTGTTGTCCAAATGAATGCACCTTGTGCTTTAGCTTTAGGCACCATCCAGAGTTCCTGCTTGGCTACTACTGAATGTGTCCCGTCCTCCAGCCTTAAGTACCATCCATCGTTCCTTCTTGGAACACTCCGACCGGTTTCGCCATCTTGCGGCTCATCAGGGAGCTATAAACAAACAGACCAAGTCCTTAGTGCGTCACTTGCAAAAGTTAGGTTTTAAAATGGTGGGCAGAGGGGGGAAACGCCCTCCCTATGTTGTCTGCCTCTTGGTTCTGGCCCGCACCTCAGACTGTTGCTGTTGTCCAAATGAATGCACCTTGTGCTTTAGCTTTAGGCACCATCCAGAGTTCCTGCTTGGCTACTACTGAATGTGTCCCGTCCTCCAGCCTTAAGTACCATCCATCGTTCCTTCTTGGAACACTCCGACCGGTTTCGCCATCTTGCGGCTCATCAGGGAGCTATAAACAAACAGACCAAGTCCTTAGTGCGTCACTTGCAAAAGTTAGGTTTTAAAATGGTGGGCAGAGGGGGGAAACGCCCTCCCTATGTTGTCTGCCTCTTGGTTCTGGCCCGCACCTCAGACTGTTGCTGTTGTCCAAATGAATGCACCTTGTGCTTTAGCTTTAGGCACCATCCAGAGTTCCTGCTTGGCTACTACTGAATGTGTCCCGTCCTCCAGCCTTAAGTACCATCCATCGTTCCTTCTTGGAACACTCCGACCGGTTTCGCCATCTTGCGGCTCATCAGGGAGCTATAAACAAACAGACCAAGTCCTTAGTGCGTCACTTGCAAAAGTTAGGTTTTAAAATGGTGGGCAGAGGGGGGAAACGCCCTCCCTATGTTGTCTGCCTCTTGGTTCTGGCCCGCACCTCAGACTGTTGCTGTTGTCCAAATGAATGCACCTTGTGCTTTAGCTTTAGGCACCATCCAGAGTTCCTGCTTGGCTACTACTGAATGTGTCCCGTCCTCCAGCCTTAAGTACCATCCATCGTTCCTTCTTGGAACACTCCGACCGGTTTCGCCATCTTGCGGCTCATCAGGGAGCTATAAACAAACAGACCAAGTCCTTAGTGCGTCACTTGCAAAAGTTAGGTTTTAAAATGGTGGGCAGAGGGGGGAAACGCCCTCCCTATGTTGTCTGCCTCTTGGTTCTGGCCCGCACCTCAGACTGTTGCTGTTGTCCAAATGAATGCACCTTGTGCTTTAGCTTTAGGCACCATCCAGAGTTCCTGCTTGGCTACTACTGAATGTGTCCCGTCCTCCAGCCTTAAGTACCATCCATCGTTCCTTCTTGGAACACTCCGACCGGTTTCGCCATCTTGCGGCTCATCAGGGAGCTATAAACAAACAGACCAAGTCCTTAGTGCGTCACTTGCAAAAGTTAGGTTTTAAAATGGTGGGCAGAGGGGGGAAACGCCCTCCCTATGTTGTCTGCCTCTTGGTTCTGGCCCGCACCTCAGACTGTTGCTGTTGTCCAAATGAATGCACCTTGTGCTTTAGCTTTAGGCATTAGGGTTAGGGTTAGGGTTAGGGTTAGGGTTAGGGTTAGGGTTAGGGTTAGGGTTAGGGTTAGGGTTAGGGTTAGGGTTAGGGTTAGGGTTAGGGTTAGGGTTAGGGTTAGGGTTAGGGTTAGGGTTAGGGTTAGGGTTAGGTTTTAAAATGGTGGGCAGAGGGGGGAAACGCCCTCCCTATGTTGTCTGCCTCTTGGTTCTGGCCCGCACCTCAGACTGTTGCTGTTGTCCAAATGAATGCACCTTGTGCTTTAGCTTTAGGCACCATCCAGAGTTCCTGCTTGGCTACTACTGAATGTGTCCCGTCCTCCAGCCTTAAGTACCATCCATCGTTCCTTCTTGGAACACTCCGACCGGTTTCGCCATCTCGCGGCTCATCAGGGAGCTATAAACAAACAGACCAAGTCCTTAGTGCGTCACTTGCAAAAGTTAGGTTTTAAAATGGTGGGCAGAGGGGGGAAACGCCCTCCCTATGTTGTCTGCCTCTTGGTTCTGGCCCGCACCTCAGACTGTTGCTGTTGTCCAAATGAATGCACCTTGTGCTTTAGCTTTAGGCACCATCCAGAGTTCCTGCTTGGCTACTACTGAATGTGTCCCGTCCTCCAGCCTTAAGTACCATCCATCGTTCCTTCTTGGAACACTCCGACCGGTTTCGCCATCTCGCGGCTCATCAGGGAGCTATAAACAAACAGACCAAGTCCTTAGTGCGTCACTTGCAAAAGTTAGGTTTTAAAATGGTGGGCAGAGGGGGGAAACGCCCTCCCTATGTTGTCTGCCTCTTGGTTCTGGCCCGCACCTCAGACTGTTGCTGTTGTCCAAATGAATGCACCTTGTGCTTTAGCTTTAGGCACCATCCAGAGTTCCTGCTTGGCTACTACTGAATGTGTCCCGTCCTCCAGCCTTAAGTACCATCCATCGTTCCTTCTTGGAACACTCCGACCGGTTTCGCCATCTCGCGGCTCATCAGGGAGCTATAAACAAACAGACCAAGTCCTTAGTGCGTCACTTGCAAAAGTTAGGTTTTAAAATGGTGGGCAGAGGGGGGAAACGCCCTCCCTATGTTGTCTGCCTCTTGGTTCTGGCCCGCACCTCAGACTGTTGCTGTTGTCCAAATGAATGCACCTTGTGCTTTAGCTTTAGGCACCATCCAGAGTTCCTGCTTGGCTACTACTGAATGTGTCCCGTCCTCCAGCCTTAAGTACCATCCATCGTTCCTTCTTGGAACACTCCGACCGGTTTCGCCCTCTCACGGCTCATCAGGGAGCTACAAACAAACAGACCAAGTCCTTAGTGCGTCACTTGCAAAAGTTAGGTTTTAAAATGGTGGGCAGAGGGGGGAAACGCCCTCCCTATGTTGTCTGCCTCTTGGTTCTGGCCCGCACCTCAGACTGTTGCTGTTGTCCAAATGAATGCACCTTGTGCTTTAGCTTTAGGCACCATCCAGAGTTCCTGCTTGGCTACTACTGAATGTGTCCCGTCCTCCAGCCTTAAGTACCATCCATCGTTCCTTCTTGGAACACTCCGACCGGTTTCGCCCTCTCACGGCTCATCAGGGAGCTACAAACAAACAGACCAAGTCCTTAGTGCGTCACTTGCAAAAGTTAGGTTTTAAAATGGTGGGCAGAGGGGGGAAACGCCCTCCCTATGTTGTCTGCCTCTTGGTTCTGGCCCGCACCTCAGACTGTTGCTGTTGTCCAAATGAATGCACCTTGTGCTTTAGCTTTAGGCACCATCCAGAGTTCCTGCTTGGCTACTACTGAATGTGTCCCGTCCTCCAGCCTTAAGTACCATCCATCGTTCCTTCTTGGAACACTCCGACCGGTTTCGCCCTCTCACGGCTCATCAGGGAGCTACAAACAAACAGACCAAGTCCTTAGTGCGTCACTTGCAAAAGTTAGGTTTTAAAATGGTGGGCAGAGGGGGGAAACGCCCTCCCTATGTTGTCTGCCTCTTGGTTCTGGCCCGCACCTCAGACTGTTGCTGTTGTCCAAATGAATGCACCTTGTGCTTTAGCTTTAGGCATTAGGGTTAGGGTTAGGGTTAGGGTTAGGGTTAGGGTTAGGGTTAGGGTTAGGGTTAGGGTTAGGGTTAGGGTTAGGGTTAGGGTTAGTGCGTTAGGGTTAGGGTTAGGGTTAGGGTTAGGGTTAGGGTTAGGGTTAGGGTTAGGGTTAGGGTTAGGGTTAGGGTTAGGGTTAGGGTTAGGGTTAGGTTTTAAAATGGTGGGCAGAGGGGGGAAACGCCCTCCCTATGTTGTCTGCCTCTTGGTTCTGGCCCGCACCTCAGACTGTTGCTGTTGTCCAAATGAATGCACCTTGTGCTTTAGCTTTAGGCACCATCCAGAGTTCCTGCTTGGCTACTACTGAATGTGTCCCGTCCTCCAGCCTTAAGTACCATCCATCGTTCCTTCTTGGAACACTCCGACCGGTTTCGCCATCTTGCGGCTCATCAGGGAGCTATAAACAAACAGACCAAGTCCTTAGTGCGTCACTTGCAAAAGTTAGGTTTTAAAATGGTGGGCAGAGGGGGGAAACGCCCTCCCTATGTTGTCTGCCTCTTGGTTCTGGCCCGCACCTCAGACTGTTGCTGTTGTCCAAATGAATGCACCTTGTGCTTTAGCTTTAGGCACCATCCAGAGTTCCTGCTTGGCTACTACTGAATGTGTCCCGTCCTCCAGCCTTAAGTACCATCCATCGTTCCTTCTTGGAACACTCCGACCGGTTTCGCCATCTTGCGGCTCATCAGGGAGCTATAAACAAACAGACCAAGTCCTTAGTGCGTCACTTGCAAAAGTTAGGTTTTAAAATGGTGGGCAGAGGGGGGAAACGCCCTCCCTATGTTGTCTGCCTCTTGGTTCTGGCCCGCACCTCAGACTGTTGCTGTTGTCCAAATGAATGCACCTTGTGCTTTAGCTTTAGGCACCATCCAGAGTTCCTGCTTGGCTACTACTGAATGTGTCCCGTCCTCCAGCCTTAAGTACCATCCATCGTTCCTTCTTGGAACACTCCGACCGGTTTCGCCATCTTGCGGCTCATCAGGGAGCTATAAACAAACAGACCAAGTCCTTAGTGCGTCACTTGCAAAAGTTAGGTTTTAAAATGGTGGGCAGAGGGGGGAAACGCCCTCCCTATGTTGTCTGCCTCTTGGTTCTGGCCCGCACCTCAGACTGTTGCTGTTGTCCAAATGAATGCACCTTGTGCTTTAGCTTTAGGCACCATCCAGAGTTCCTGCTTGGCTACTACTGAATGTGTCCCGTCCTCCAGCCTTAAGTACCATCCATCGTTCCTTCTTGGAACACTCCGACCGGTTTCGCCATCTTGCGGCTCATCAGGGAGCTATAAACAAACAGACCAAGTCCTTAGTGCGTCACTTGCAAAAGTTAGGTTTTAAAATGGTGGGCAGAGGGGGGAAACGCCCTCCCTATGTTGTCTGCCTCTTGGTTCTGGCCCGCACCTCAGACTGTTGCTGTTGTCCAAATGAATGCACCTTGTGCTTTAGCTTTAGGCACCATCCAGAGTTCCTGCTTGGCTACTACTGAATGTGTCCCGTCCTCCAGCCTTAAGTACCATCCATCGTTCCTTCTTGGAACACTCCGACCGGTTTCGCCATCTTGCGGCTCATCAGGGAGCTATAAACAAACAGACCAAGTCCTTAGTGCGTCACTTGCAAAAGTTAGGTTTTAAAATGGTGGGCAGAGGGGGGAAACGCCCTCCCTATGTTGTCTGCCTCTTGGTTCTGGCCCGCACCTCAGACTGTTGCTGTTGTCCAAATGAATGCACCTTGTGCTTTAGCTTTAGGCACCATCCAGAGTTCCTGCTTGGCTACTACTGAATGTGTCCCGTCCTCCAGCCTTAAGTACCATCCATCGTTCCTTCTTGGAACACTCCGACCGGTTTCGCCATCTTGCGGCTCATCAGGGAGCTATAAACAAACAGACCAAGTCCTTAGTGCGTCACTTGCAAAAGTTAGGTTTTAAAATGGTGGGCAGAGGGGGGAAACGCCCTCCCTATGTTGTCTGCCTCTTGGTTCTGGCCCGCACCTCAGACTGTTGCTGTTGTCCAAATGAATGCACCTTGTGCTTTAGCTTTAGGCATTAGGGTTAGGGTTAGGGTTAGGGTTAGGGTTAGGGTTAGGGTTAGGGTTAGGGTTAGGGTTAGGGTTAGGGTTAGGGTTAGGGTTAGGGTTAGGGTTAGGGTTAGGGTTAGGGTTAGGGTTAGGGTTAGGGTTAGGGTTAGGGTTACGCTGCATTAGGGTTAGGGTTAGGGTTAGGGTTAGGGTTAGGGTTAGGGTTAGGGTTAGGGTTAGGGTTAGGGTTAGGGTTAGGGTTAGGGTTAGGGTTAGGGTTAGGGTTAGGGTTAGGGTTAGGGTTAGGGTTAGGTTGTATGGTGTGGGCAGGAGGGTAGTTACACCCTCTTGTGTTCGTATTCTCACTCATCCCTTGAGCTTCTTGTCACTTATACCTGCCACTTTTGGTTGGCCCACGCTTTACCTTACCACCTGGCTTCTTTTTCTTGCCGATCGCTTCTTAGTAATTTCTTGATCCGTAATCCTTTGATCCCCCTCTGGGGTTATAATCAGTTCCTGGGTTTTGCCAATTTATGGCCTCTATGTCGTATTTAGTTATTATTATTGGTGTTGGAACTCTACCCTTTATTTTACGTAGTGTTAGGGTTATGTTGTATTGAGGTTGGGGGGTTCAGGTTAGGGTTAGGGTTGCTGCACTGGGGTTAGTGTTGGGGTTAGGTGAGGGTCAGGGTCGCAGTTAGGTTCAGGGCTATATTGGGGTTAGGTTGGGGTGCATCAGGGTTAGGGTTAGGTGTTTAGGGGTGGGGTGGGGTTAGGGTTATGTTTTAGGGGTAGGGTTGGGTGCATCAGGGTTAGGGTTAGGTGTTTAGGGGTAGGGTAGGGTGCATCAGGGTTAGGGTTAGGTGTTTAGGGGTAGGGTAGGGTGCATCAGGGTAGGGGATTAGATTCAGGGCTGGGGGGTTGGAGTTATGGGTTAGGGTTGCATTAGGGGTAGGGTTAAGTGAGGGTCAGGGTTTAGGAGTAGGGTGGGGTGTGTTAGGCTTAGATTTTAGGGGTGGGGTGGGAGATTAGGTTTGCTGTATTAGAGTTACGGTTAGGCTTTAGGGGTAGAGTGGGGTGCATTTGGAGAGTTGTGATTAGATTCAGGGCTGGGGGGTTGGAGTTATGGGTTAGGGTTGCATTAGGGGTAGGGTTAAGTGAGGGTCAGGGTTTAGGAGTAGGGTGGGGTGTGTTAGGCTTAGATTTTAGGGGTGGGGTGGGAGATTAGGTTTGCTGTATTAGAGTTACGGTTAGGCTTTAGGGGTAGAGTGGGGTGCATTTGGAGAGTTGTGATTAGATTCAGGGCTGGGGGGTTGGAGTTATGGGTTAGGGTTGCATTAGGGGTAGGGTTAAGTGAGGGTCAGGGTTTAGGAGTAGGGTGGGGTGTGTTAGGCTTAGATTTTAGGGGTGGGGTGGGAGATTAGGTTTGCTGTATTAGAGTTACGGTTAGGCTTTAGGGGTAGAGTGGGGTGCATTTGGAGAGTTGTGATTAGATTCAGGGCTGGGGGGTTGGAGTTATGGGTTAGGGTTGCATTAGGGGTAGGGTTAAGTGAGGGTCAGGGTTTAGGAGTAGGGTGGGGTGTGTTAGGCTTAGATTTTAGGGGTGGGGTGGGAGATTAGGTTTGCTGTATTAGAGTTACGGTTAGGCTTTAGGGGTAGAGTGGGGTGCATTTGGAGAGTTGTGATTAGATTCAGGGCTGGGGGGTTGGAGTTATGGGTTAGGGTTGCATTAGGGGTAGGGTTAAGTGAGGGTCAGGGTTTAGGAGTAGGGTGGGGTGTGTTAGGCTTAGATTTTAGGGGTGGGGTGGGAGATTAGGTTTGCTGTATTAGAGTTACGGTTAGGCTTTAGGGGTAGAGTGGGGTGCATTTGGAGTTAGGATTTGGGATATGGATGTGGTCTGTTTGTAGTTAGGGTTGGGGCTTTGGTCTGTTTGTTGTGGGCAGTGTGGGGTTTAGTGGTTTTGGTTAGCTTAAACAGTAGGGGTTAGCTCTGTTTATTGTGATTAGGGTAGGGTGTGGTGTGGTTGCGGTTTGGGAGGTTTATCAAGTTGGGGTTGGGATTTGTGGTAATTAAGGTCGGGGCAGTTTTGTTTTTTGATGTTGGATTTCCCCCATTTTAGATCTGATTTAAGCCCTTTGGTAACTGAGTTTGTAGGGTTGTTATCCAGTGTTTTTCCCTCCTCTTCCTTTGTGAGGTTGTCCAGTTCATGTTGGTCTCCAACCCCATAAATTCCAGGGATTCAAGACCATGCTCCATGAAGTGTCGGGAGGTAGGTTTGTATACATCCTTTGTTCTAATAGCACTGAGGTGCCCTGTGAGCCTCATCCTTAGACTATTCCCTGTTTCTCCTACATACAAGATGTGGCATTGTTTGCATCGAATTGCATAAACAGCATTGTGCTGTTCACATGTAATTCTTTGTTTAATTAGGGCTGCTTTTCCTGTGTGTCTATTTTGTATCATTTTGCGGATTATTAGGTATTTACACGTCCCACATTTTGGGTTTGTGCAGTTCTGGGTTGTCTGTTTTCTTATCCTGCTCCGAACCAGCATGTCGCGAAGGTTCCGAGTTCTTTTGTATGCCGACGTTATGTGGTATCGACTAAGTGTGTCAACATCCTCTTTTAGTTTCCCAAATTGGGTTTTAATCACTCCGTGTATTAGTTTGGTCATTGTATCGTATGTCGTTATCAGTGGTAGTCTTGCTACTTCTCTGTTTGGCCGTGGGCTATTCAGTCCCCTCAGGAAATCAGACTTAAGGTGCCTGAGGAACCTTTTTGTGTAACCTCTCTGTCTCAGTGCAGTAAATAGGGTTGTGGTGGCTTCCCTAAAGTCCTCTCCGTTTGTGCATATGCGGTGAAAACGTGTCAGTTGTGACTTCACCAGCCCCCGAAAGGTATGTTTTGGATGGTGGCTGTTTATGTGCAGGAGTGTGTGTGTGTCTGTTTCTTTAAAGAATACCTTTGTTGCTAGCTTGTGGCTGTTATTCTCCTGTTGTAATTTAAATACTGTGGTGTCCAGGAAATCCACACTTTCTCTATGTGTTGTAACTTTAAGTTTAATAGATTGGTGGTGACTGTTGAGAATACCTACAAATTCTTGCAATTCTGTTTCTGTGTGAGTCCAGACTCCCCATATGTCATCCAGGTATCTGTAATAACACATCGGGAGCTTGGAACACTTTTCAAAGACTGTGTTTTCCCAGTCTGCCATGTATATGTTTGCGTAGGCCGGGGCAAATTTCTTGCCCATAGCCGTGCCCTTAATCTGTAGGTAGAATTGCTCCTGGAATTCAAAGTCATTTTTTGTTAGTCCTAGGTGTAATAGCTGGATTATGGCTGCATCTGGTCTGTGGGGTTGGGGGAACTTTCTAAGGATATTTTCCACTGCCTGTATGCCTCTGTCTGTTTCTATGTTTGTGTATAGGCTTTCAATGTCCATGGTAAAGAGTATTGCGTTCGGGGGTACGGTCAGTGAGTTCACTATTTCTATGAAGTGGTAAGTGTCTTTAATGTAGCTAGGGTGCTTCTGTGATAAGGGGTTTAGGAATGAGTCAATGTATTCTGCTATCCTGTAGGATTCACTACCACAGTCTGACACAATGGGTCTTCCTGGTGGTATTTCTCCTGGTACAGTCCATGTGTCAGGGTGCTTGTGTATTTTGGGTAGTATGTAGAATTTTCTGGGTTGTGGTTGTTCCCCCCTTAGGTATTCCACTTGTTTCTGATTCAAGTGTTTAGATTTCTTTAGTTCTGTTAAAATGTTTCCAATCTCTTTTCGTGTGTCCTGGTAAATTGGTCCTGCTAATTTCGTGTAGTGGGCTGTATTATTAAGCTGTCTGTGAGCTTCAAGTAGATACTGTTGCCTATCCATGATCACTATACTACTGCCCTTATCTGCTGGTTTTATGATTATATCTAGATTGTTTCTAAGTTCTATGATTGCCCGTCTCTCTCTTCCAGTGAGGTTTTGCTTGTCTGTCTGTTTAGGGATTTTTTCAATTTGTGATTGAGTCTGTTTAATAAAGTTTAGGATTTCTGGCTCTATTTTATTGTTTGGTGGGGTCCATTCTGATGGTGGTGTAAAAGGTTGCTTGTCTGTTTCTGAATCGCTAAAGTAATCGGTCAGTTTTACTCTCCTGTAAAACCTTTTCAGATCTTCCTGAATTTGTACTTTACAATGTTTTGGGGTTGGAACAAATGTAAGGCCCTTGTTTAAAACCCTCTCCTGTACCTCTGTGGGGTTAAAGAGTTGGGAAATATTAATAACAGTTTTTCCCAGGTGTAATCTACCCTTCTCTTGGGTTAATGTCCTTTTTAGTTTAAAGACTTCATCCACTGGTTTATTATGTTATGGGCAGTGCTATCTGTCCAATGGATGTGGTCAGCCCCCACTTTAAAGGATCTAGCATTAATTGCTGGTATGTAATTCTGTTTTTTTATATGCTGGTTAATTCCTCTGATTGTATCCCTCTCTGTTTCTGGAAGTAAGTTACTGAAGTTAATTTCCGGCACCCAGATCTGAGCATTTGGGAATGTGCTCTTAGCCAATTTAAGTAATGACTGCAGTTGCTTGGTTGCAGTCAGTGGTCTCTGCGTTCGATTATTAATGCCAACTGAGAGCACCACCTTTTTGGTCTCCGGACAGGGTTCCAATTTGTCCAGAATTGCTGTGACATGAATGAATTTAGCTCCTGGAAAGCTATCAATTTGGGTGGTGGGATTTGGGCATCTTTTTATCTTGGAGAGGTTGGAATCTCCTATTATTAAAATTGATTTTCTGGGTTCCAATTTCCAGGTAATGTTTTTTCGGCTGGTGTTGGGGTGCCTCGTCACTCTCTGTGCATCTTCCCCTTCAGAGTCAGGTTCTGCCCCTGTTGGTGTGTTTTCTGTTTCTATGTCTGCTACCCCTGCCTCCCCTATTGTGTTCCCTACCTCGGCTTCAGCTATTTCTGCCTCTCCTACTGTGTTGTCTGTCTGGGCTCTCATTGTTCCTGTCCTCATTTCTGTGTCTATTGGGTTTACCTGTCCGGTCTGGTCGCTCCTTTGTTTCTGTGGAAAGGGTTGTTTTGTGACACTGATCTCGGGCTCTAGAACTGCTGTATTTCTTGGGATGGTTGGTTTGGTACAGTCTTTCTTTTGTCTCTGTGGGAGCGGTTGGTACATGACCCTGGTTTTGGGGTACAGGAATGTTGTGCATGGATTTGTCCCTGGTGTAGGAGGGGTTCTCCCTTCTGTTTGTTTTGGGTCTGAGGAATCCCTAGTGATTTGGTTTAATACGGTCTGATGTTGGTTCCCCATGTAGTGCTGGGGTCTACGTGGCTCAGGCTCTTGAGAGCCAAGTGTGATGTCCAGGTCCCTAATGATGGCCACATTGGAAATCCTGGTCCTTGGCCTGTGGGGTGGGGTAGGGCTAGTCGCCGCCCTGGATGGCGGGGAAGGGGGGGTCACTGTCCTGGACCGCAAGGAAGGGGGGGTTTCAGTGGTCTGCTGGTGGTGTGATGAAGTCGGGGTCGCTGGCCCACGGGGTGGGGGGGTCTGTCGGTGGCGTGACGAAGTCATGGCAGCTGGCTCAAAGGGTGGGGGTGTGTGTTGGTGGTGTGACGAAGTCGTGGCAACTGGTGCAAGGGGTGGGGGGGTCCATCGGTGGCATGACGAAGTCATGGCAGCTGGCTCCAAGGGTGGGGGGGTGTGTTGGTGGTGTGACGAAGTCGTGGCAACTGGTGCAAGGGGTGGGGGGGTCTGCCGGTGGCGTGCTGAAGTCATGGCAGCTGGCTCAAAGGGTGGGGGGGTGTGTCGGTGGCTTGACGAGGTTGTGGCAGTTGGCTCACGGGGTGGGGGTGTCCGTCGGTGGCGTGACAAAGTCGTGGCAGCTGGCCCACGGGGTGGGGGGGGGGTTTTCAGTCCGTCTGCGGCATGAGGGGGCTGTGATCGCAGGCTGGTGGAACAAGGCTGCCCAGGTATTTGGCCTATGGCGTGGGGGCGTCCTAGTCCGTATGCCGGTCCGCTGTTCTGTCCTCAATTGTGTGCTGGTCCCTTGCTCTGTCAACCGTGATGCTAATCCCACCACATGTCTCTTTGCCTCATCAATTGATTGAATTTTGAATTTATGTCTAAGACTCTTTTTAATCCAATTAGTGGCTTTCGCCATCATTTCTTCCAGGCGCTCTGTCACTGCAGCCTGAGCAAATTCATTTTCTAATTCTTCCAGGTTTGTTGTATAGTGCTCAATTAGAATCTGTCTGGTCTGTTTTGCCCAATTTTCTGAATTCAAAGCCAATTTGGTTAGGGTTTCCTGTGACGGTTTTGCCGGTTTTATAAAGCATGTTAGTTTATCAGCTTGTTTTAAGATGCCCTTAGGGGGCTGATTCTGGCCCTTTAAGAATATTAGATGGTGGATTGTCTGGAAAATTCTATAAATTATTCTCACTGTTGTAGCAAATTCATCCCTGGCTACGGGGAGACACCTATGTGTACCAGGGTCCGACCTCATATGCGTACGGTTGTCAGACAACCTGCATGTGTTCCGCATAGTGTTAGCCATTCCCTGGGTGTAGAAGGGTGCAAAAGGTTTTAAAAGATGTTACTAGCTTCTATTTGGTAATAGAGGTCCCCGCTAGTAACTGTAATCTCACCCCACGGTGGCTCCCTGGCTCAGATGGTCTCCTGCCTGGGACTGCGTCCTCCAAACACTCCCCAGCTCAGCCGGCTGTCCCGCCTGGAAAGGCTCTTTTTCCACCGGTCTCACCTCCCCTCCGGTGGCTCTCTGGCTTCGATGGTTCTCTGCCTGCAACAGTACTATCCAAAAACTCTTTCGTTCAGTAAGTTCTCCGGCCTGGAATCTTTTTTTCTCCGACGTTTCGCTTATCCTTAAGCTTCATCAGGGAGAAAGGATTTTAACTTTGTTTACAGTTGTTTATAAGTACGGAGCCTTGGACTGGCCCCTCCCCTGTGTGCTACTGTTGGCTGAAGTTTTGTTCCCGCCCACAAGCAGGCTAGCCTTGACCTGGGATTGGTTAGAATTTCTGTCCTGTATGTAATGAGTCCTGTCTCATGCAGGGCTGGCCCCGCCCCCTTCGCTCCACGTGTTCGTTATTTTTAAATTATATTTTTTTAACCTAATGTTTTAATGTTCCTTTAGTTTATCTTAGATGTTTGGGGTTATTTTTTTTGAGGTAATGTTTTTAAAAATATTGCTTTTTAACCTTTGAATCTGTTTTAATGCTCCAGGTCATTCTGGCGCCACGGAGTCTGACTGTCTGCTGACCCCGGGGCTTGATTACCTGTCCGCCTCACCTCATTTTTTAAATAAAAACATGAAGCTACTTCTCCAAACCCCCACCTCCGGCTATGCCTTTTAATTATGAGGGTATTTTAAACAATTAATTAAACTTCCCACCGATTTCCTCCTTTTTAAACCCGGTCGCTCGTTAAACGAAACTCAATCTCCCAGAATGCCTCACGCGTCGCTCGCTTTTCAGCGGCCGCGCAGAAAAAAAACGATTTCCAAGGTCCGATTCCCAAAAAAACTCCCGAATCCGCCGCCACCCACCCCCCCGGGGGGAGAGGAGGGGGAAAGAAAGGTCCCCCAGCCCCAAAAAACCAGAGTAAACCCTTTTATTTAAGAGCGTTGCCCTCGTGTTTGACCCGAGAGAACTCCATATCCCAGAATGCCTCACGCGGCGCTCGCTTTTCAGCGGCCGCGTGGAACAAAATTTTGATTTCCAAGGTCCGATTCCCCATAAAAACTCCCGTAACCGCTGCCACCCGCCCCCCGGGGGGAGAGGAGGGGGAAAGAAAGGTCCCCCAGCCCCAGAGAGACCAAGTAAACCCTTTTATTTACGGGTCTTGCCCTCGTGTTTGACCCGAGAGAACTCCATATCCCAGAATGCCTCACGCGGCGCTCGCTTTTCAGTCGCTGAGAAAAAAACCCGATTTCAAAGATAAAAATCACCCGGTGAACGCTCAAAATCTAAAGACTAGATAAAGTTATCGGATTCTCACCCGTGTCCCCAACTCCTCCAGATCCCCGGGGAAAGGGTTTCTTTTAAAAAAAACCGAGGTCGATATCCAGCAGCTCCCTGCTGTCGCGTTCCCCGCAGCACCAGGCATCTCTTAAAGGGGCCGTCCCCGCAGCACCAGGCATCTCTTAAAGGGGCCGTCCCCGCATCCATGTCCAGAGACCGTGTCTATGGGAACTACAACTTTTTTTAAAAATATGTAATCTTTTGTGCCCTTATTGCTGTCCCAAACCTCGTGGGGGGGGGGGGGTTTGGGAAGATGAGTTCCATGTCTGTCAGACCCACATTTCCAGCCATGCTTTATTTTAAGTGCACCTTTTAAATATTTTAGATTTTAAAATTTAAAAAAACCTCCTTGGTGCTCCCTATTTTTATAAGTTGCTTGCTGCTTTTTTTGTGGGGGGGGGCAAAAGGGGAACAAAAAGTTATTTAACCATCTACCTCACTGATCAAGTTTAGATTTAAGGTATTTGCAAGATATATTCTCTGGGTTTTCTTTTCTTGGCATTTATATCTTTTTTTGTCTGTGGTAATGTAAAGCGTGTCACTCCTGAATGTTAGGTTGTATGGTGTGGGCAGGAGGGTAGTTACACCCTCTTGTGTTCGTATTCTCACTCATCCCTTGAGCTTCTTGTCACTTATACCTGCCACTTTTGGTTGGCCCACGCTTTACCTTACCACCTGGCTTCTTTTTCTTGCCGATCGCTTCTTAGTAATTTCTTGATCCGTAATCCTTTGATCCCCCTCTGGGGTTATAATCAGTTCCTGGGTTTTGCCAATTTATGGCCTCTATGTCGTATTTAGTTATTATTATTGGTGTTGGAACTCTACCCTTTATTTTACGTAGTGTTAGGGTTATGTTGTATTGAGGTTGGGGGGTTCAGGTTAGGGTTAGGGTTGCTGCACTGGGGTTAGTGTTGGGGTTAGGTGAGGGTCAGGGTCGCAGTTAGGTTCAGGGCTATATTGGGGTTAGGTTGGGGTGCATCAGGGTTAGGGTTAGGTGTTTAGGGGTGGGGTGGGGTTAGGGTTATGTTTTAGGGGTAGGGTTGGGTGCATCAGGGTTAGGGTTAGGTGTTTAGGGGTAGGGTAGGGTGCATCAGGGTTAGGGTTAGGTGTTTAGGGGTAGGGTAGGGTGCATCAGGGTAGGGGATTAGATTCAGGGCTGGGGGGTTGGAGTTATGGGTTAGGGTTGCATTAGGGGTAGGGTTAAGTGAGGGTCAGGGTTTAGGAGTAGGGTGGGGTGTGTTAGGCTTAGATTTTAGGGGTGGGGTGGGAGATTAGGTTTGCTGTATTAGAGTTACGGTTAGGCTTTAGGGGTAGAGTGGGGTGCATTTGGAGAGTTGTGATTAGATTCAGGGCTGGGGGGTTGGAGTTATGGGTTAGGGTTGCATTAGGGGTAGGGTTAAGTGAGGGTCAGGGTTTAGGAGTAGGGTGGGGTGTGTTAGGCTTAGATTTTAGGGGTGGGGTGGGAGATTAGGTTTGCTGTATTAGAGTTACGGTTAGGCTTTAGGGGTAGAGTGGGGTGCATTTGGAGAGTTGTGATTAGATTCAGGGCTGGGGGGTTGGAGTTATGGGTTAGGGTTGCATTAGGGGTAGGGTTAAGTGAGGGTCAGGGTTTAGGAGTAGGGTGGGGTGTGTTAGGCTTAGATTTTAGGGGTGGGGTGGGAGATTAGGTTTGCTGTATTAGAGTTACGGTTAGGCTTTAGGGGTAGAGTGGGGTGCATTTGGAGAGTTGTGATTAGATTCAGGGCTGGGGGGTTGGAGTTATGGGTTAGGGTTGCATTAGGGGTAGGGTTAAGGTTAGGGTTAGGGTTAGGGTTAGGGTTAGGGTTAGGGTTAGGGTTAGGGTTAGGGTTAGGGTTAGGGTTAGGGTTAGGGTTAGGGTTAGGGTTAGGGTTAGGGTTAGGGTTAGGGTTAGGGTTAGGGTTAGGGTTAGGGTTAGGGTTAGGGTTAGGGTTAGGGTTAGGGTTAGGGTTAGGGTTAGGGTTAGGGTTAGGGTTAGGGTTAGGGTTAGGGTTAGGGTTAGGGTTAGGGTTAGGGTTAGGGTTAGGGTTAGGGTTAGGGTTAGGGTTAGGGTTAGGGTTAGGGTTAGGGTTAGGGTTAGGGTTAGGGTTAGGGTTAGGGTTAGGGTTAGGGTTAGGGTTAGGGTTAGTGCTGCATTAGGGTTAGGGTTAGGGTTAGGGTTAGGGTTAGGGTTAGGGTTAGGGTTAGGGTTAGGGTTAGGGTTAGGGTTAGGGTTAGGGTTAGGGTTAGGGTTAGGGTTAGGGTTAGGGTTAGGGTTAGGGTTAGGGTTAGGTTTTAAAATGGTGGGCAGAGGGGGGAAACGCCCTCCCTATGTTGTCTGCCTCTTGGTTCTGGCCCGCACCTCAGACTGTCGCTGTTGTCCAAATGAATGCACCTTGTGCTTTAGCTTTAGGCACCATCCAGAGTTCCTGCTTGGCTACTACTGAATGTGTCCCGTCCTCCAGCCTTAAGTACCATCCATCGTTCCTTCTTGGAACACTCCGACCGGTTTCGCCATCTTGCGGCTCATCAGGGAGCTACAAACAAACAGACCAAGTCCTTAGTGCGTCACTTGCAAATGTTAGGTTTTAAAATGGTGGGCAGAGGGGGGAAACGCCCTCCCTATGTTGTCTGCCTCTTGGTTCTGGCCCGCACCTCAGACTGTCGCTGTTGTCCAAATGAATGCACCTTGTGCTTTAGCTTTAGGCACCATCCAGAGTTCCTGCTTGGCTACTACTGAATGTGTCCCGTCCTCCAGCCTTAAGTACCATCCATCGTTCCTTCTTGGAACACTCCGACCGGTTTCGCCATCTTGCGGCTCATCAGGGAGCTACAAACAAACAGACCAAGTCCTTAGTGCGTCACTTGCAAATGTTAGGTTTTAAAATGGTGGGCAGAGGGGGGAAACGCCCTCCCTATGTTGTCTGCCTCTTGGTTCTGGCCCGCACCTCAGACTGTCGCTGTTGTCCAAATGAATGCACCTTGTGCTTTAGCTTTAGGCACCATCCAGAGTTCCTGCTTGGCTACTACTGAATGTGTCCCGTCCTCCAGCCTTAAGTACCATCCATCGTTCCTTCTTGGAACACTCCGACCGGTTTCGCCATCTTGCGGCTCATCAGGGAGCTACAAACAAACAGACCAAGTCCTTAGTGCGTCACTTGCAAATGTTAGGTTTTAAAATGGTGGGCAGAGGGGGGAAACGCCCTCCCTATGTTGTCTGCCTCTTGGTTCTGGCCCGCACCTCAGACTGTCGCTGTTGTCCAAATGAATGCACCTTGTGCTTTAGCTTTAGGCACCATCCAGAGTTCCTGCTTGGCTACTACTGAATGTGTCCCGTCCTCCAGCCTTAAGTACCATCCATCGTTCCTTCTTGGAACACTCCGACCGGTTTCGCCATCTTGCGGCTCATCAGGGAGCTACAAACAAACAGACCAAGTCCTTAGTGCGTCACTTGCAAATGTTAGGTTTTAAAATGGTGGGCAGAGGGGGGAAACGCCCTCCCTATGTTGTCTGCCTCTTGGTTCTGGCCCGCACCTCAGACTGTCGCTGTTGTCCAAATGAATGCACCTTGTGCTTTAGCTTTAGGCACCATCCAGAGTTCCTGCTTGGCTACTACTGAATGTGTCCCGTCCTCCAGCCTTAAGTACCATCCATCGTTCCTTCTTGGAACACTCCGACCGGTTTCGCCATCTTGCGGCTCATCAGGGAGCTACAAACAAACAGACCAAGTCCTTAGTGCGTCACTTGCAAATGTTAGGTTTTAAAATGGTGGGCAGAGGGGGGAAACGCCCTCCCTATGTTGTCTGCCTCTTGGTTCTGGCCCGCACCTCAGACTGTCGCTGTTGTCCAAATGAATGCACCTTGTGCTTTAGCTTTAGGCACCATCCAGAGTTCCTGCTTGGCTACTACTGAATGTGTCCCGTCCTCCAGCCTTAAGTACCATCCATCGTTCCTTCTTGGAACACTCCGACCGGTTTCGCCATCTTGCGGCTCATCAGGGAGCTACAAACAAACAGACCAAGTCCTTAGTGCGTCACTTGCAAATGTTAGGTTTTAAAATGGTGGGCAGAGGGGGGAAACGCCCTCCCTATGTTGTCTGCCTCTTGGTTCTGGCCCGCACCTCAGACTGTCGCTGTTGTCCAAATGAATGCACCTTGTGCTTTAGCTTTAGGCACCATCCAGAGTTCCTGCTTGGCTACTACTGAATGTGTCCCGTCCTCCAGCCTTAAGTACCATCCATCGTTCCTTCTTGGAACACTCCGACCGGTTTCGCCATCTTGCGGCTCATCAGGGAGCTACAAACAAACAGACCAAGTCCTTAGTGCGTCACTTGCAAATGTTAGGTTTTAAAATGGTGGGCAGAGGGGGGAAACGCCCTCCCTATGTTGTCTGCCTCTTGGTTCTGGCCCGCACCTCAGACTGTCGCTGTTGTCCAAATGAATGCACCTTGTGCTTTAGCTTTAGGCACCATCCAGAGTTCCTGCTTGGCTACTACTGAATGTGTCCCGTCCTCCAGCCTTAAGTACCATCCATCGTTCCTTCTTGGAACACTCCGACCGGTTTCGCCATCTTGCGGCTCATCAGGGAGCTACAAACAAACAGACCAAGTCCTTAGTGCGTCACTTGCAAATGTTAGGTTTTAAAATGGTGGGCAGAGGGGGGAAACGCCCTCCCTATGTTGTCTGCCTCTTGGTTCTGGCCCGCACCTCAGACTGTCGCTGTTGTCCAAATGAATGCACCTTGTGCTTTAGCTTTAGGCACCATCCAGAGTTCCTGCTTGGCTACTACTGAATGTGTCCCGTCCTCCAGCCTTAAGTACCATCCATCGTTCCTTCTTGGAACACTCCGACCGGTTTCGCCATCTTGCGGCTCATCAGGGAGCTACAAACAAACAGACCAAGTCCTTAGTGCGTCACTTGCAAATGTTAGGTTTTAAAATGGTGGGCAGAGGGGGGAAACGCCCTCCCTATGTTGTCTGCCTCTTGGTTCTGGCCCGCACCTCAGACTGTCGCTGTTGTCCAAATGAATGCACCTTGTGCTTTAGCTTTAGGCACCATCCAGAGTTCCTGCTTGGCTACTACTGAATGTGTCCCGTCCTCCAGCCTTAAGTACCATCCATCGTTCCTTCTTGGAACACTCCGACCGGTTTCGCCATCTTGCGGCTCATCAGGGAGCTACAAACAAACAGACCAAGTCCTTAGTGCGTCACTTGCAAATGTTAGGTTTTAAAATGGTGGGCAGAGGGGGGAAACGCCCTCCCTATGTTGTCTGCCTCTTGGTTCTGGCCCGCACCTCAGACTGTCGCTGTTGTCCAAATGAATGCACCTTGTGCTTTAGCTTTAGGCACCATCCAGAGTTCCTGCTTGGCTACTACTGAATGTGTCCCGTCCTCCAGCCTTAAGTACCATCCATCGTTCCTTCTTGGAACACTCCGACCGGTTTCGCCATCTTGCGGCTCATCAGGGAGCTACAAACAAACAGACCAAGTCCTTAGTGCGTCACTTGCAAATGTTAGGTTTTAAAATGGTGGGCAGAGGGGGGAAACGCCCTCCCTATGTTGTCTGCCTCTTGGTTCTGGCCCGCACCTCAGACTGTCGCTGTTGTCCAAATGAATGCACCTTGTGCTTTAGCTTTAGGCACCATCCAGAGTTCCTGCTTGGCTACTACTGAATGTGTCCCGTCCTCCAGCCTTAAGTACCATCCATCGTTCCTTCTTGGAACACTCCGACCGGTTTCGCCATCTTGCGGCTCATCAGGGAGCTACAAACAAACAGACCAAGTCCTTAGTGCGTCACTTGCAAATGTTAGGTTTTAAAATGGTGGGCAGAGGGGGGAAACGCCCTCCCTATGTTGTCTGCCTCTTGGTTCTGGCCCGCACCTCAGACTGTCGCTGTTGTCCAAATGAATGCACCTTGTGCTTTAGCTTTAGGCACCATCCAGAGTTCCTGCTTGGCTACTACTGAATGTGTCCCGTCCTCCAGCCTTAAGTACCATCCATCGTTCCTTCTTGGAACACTCCGACCGGTTTCGCCATCTTGCGGCTCATCAGGGAGCTACAAACAAACAGACCAAGTCCTTAGTGCGTCACTTGCAAATGTTAGGTTTTAAAATGGTGGGCAGAGGGGGGAAACGCCCTCCCTATGTTGTCTGCCTCTTGGTTCTGGCCCGCACCTCAGACTGTCGCTGTTGTCCAAATGAATGCACCTTGTGCTTTAGCTTTAGGCACCATCCAGAGTTCCTGCTTGGCTACTACTGAATGTGTCCCGTCCTCCAGCCTTAAGTACCATCCATCGTTCCTTCTTGGAACACTCCGACCGGTTTCGCCATCTTGCGGCTCATCAGGGAGCTACAAACAAACAGACCAAGTCCTTAGTGCGTCACTTGCAAATGTTAGGTTTTAAAATGGTGGGCAGAGGGGGGAAAACGCCCTCCCTATGTTGTCTGCCTCTTGGTTCTGGCCCGCACCTCAGACTGTCGCTGTTGTCCAAATGAATGCACCTTGTGCTTTAGCTTTAGGCACCATCCAGAGTTCCTGCTTGGCTACTACTGAATGTGTCCCGTCCTCCAGCCTTAAGTACCATCCATCGTTCCTTCTTGGAACACTCCGACCGGTTTCGCCATCTTGCGGCTCATCAGGGAGCTACAAACAAACAGACCAAGTCCTTAGTGCGTCACTTGCAAATGTTAGGTTTTAAAATGGTGGGCAGAGGGGGGAAACGCCCTCCCTATGTTGTCTGCCTCTTGGTTCTGGCCCGCACCTCAGACTGTCGCTGTTGTCCAAATGAATGCACCTTGTGCTTTAGCTTTAGGCACCATCCAGAGTTCCTGCTTGGCTACTACTGAATGTGTCCGCTGCATTAGGGTTAGGGTTAGGGTTAGGGTTAGGGTTAGGGTTAGGGTTAGGGTTAGGGTTAGGGTTAGGGTTAGGGTTAGGGTTAGGGTTAGGGTTAGGGTTAGGGTTAGTGAATTAGGGTTAGGGTTAGGGTTAGGGTTAGGGTTAGGGTTAGGGTTAGGGTTAGGGTTAGGGTTAGGGTTAGGGTTAGGGTTAGGGTTAGGGTTACGCTGCATTAGGGTTAGGGTTAGGGTTAGGGTTAGGGTTAGGGTTAGGGTTAGGTTGTATGGTGTGGGCAGGAGGGTAGTTACACCCTCTTGTGTTCGTATTCTCACTCATCCCTTGAGCTTCTTGTCACTTATACCTGCCACTTTTGGTTGGCCCACGCTTTACCTTACCACCTGGCTTCTTTTTCTTGCCGATCGCTTCTTAGTAATTTCTTGATCCGTAATCCTTTGATCCCCCTCTGGGGTTATAATCAGTTCCTGGGTTTTGCCAATTTATGGCCTCTATGTCGTATTTAGTTATTATTATTGGTGTTGGAACTCTACCCTTTATTTTACGTAGTGTTAGGGTTATGTTGTATTGAGGTTGGGGGGTTCAGGTTAGGGTTAGGGTTGCTGCACTGGGGTTAGTGTTGGGGTTAGGTGAGGGTCAGGGTCGCAGTTAGGTTCAGGGCTATATTGGGGTTAGGTTGGGGTGCATCAGGGTTAGGGTTAGGTGTTTAGGGGTGGGGTGGGGTTAGGGTTATGTTTTAGGGGTAGGGTTGGGTGCATCAGGGTTAGGGTTAGGTGTTTAGGGGTAGGGTAGGGTGCATCAGGGTTAGGGTTAGGTGTTTAGGGGTAGGGTAGGGTGCATCAGGGTTAGGGTCCAGGGTCAGAGTTGTGATTAGATTCAGGGCTGGGGGGTTGGAGTTATGGGTTAGGGTTGCATTAGGGGTAGGGTTAAGTGAGGGTCAGGGTTTAGGAGTAGGGTGGGGTGTGTTAGGCTTAGATTTTAGGGGTGGGGTGGGAGATTAGGTTTGCTGTATTAGAGTTACGGTTAGGCTTTAGGGGTAGAGTGGGGTGCATTTGGAGAGTTGTGATTAGATTCAGGGCTGGGGGGTTGGAGTTATGGGTTAGGGTTGCATTAGGGGTAGGGTTAAGTGAGGGTCAGGGTTTAGGAGTAGGGTGGGGTGTGTTAGGCTTAGATTTTAGGGGTGGGGTGGGAGATTAGGTTTGCTGTATTAGAGTTACGGTTAGGCTTTAGGGGTAGAGTGGGGTGCATTTGGAGAGTTGTGATTAGATTCAGGGCTGGGGGGTTGGAGTTATGGGTTAGGGTTGCATTAGGGGTAGGGTTAAGTGAGGGTCAGGGTTTAGGAGTAGGGTGGGGTGTGTTAGGCTTAGATTTTAGGGGTGGGGTGGGAGATTAGGTTTGCTGTATTAGAGTTACGGTTAGGCTTTAGGGGTAGAGTGGGGTGCATTTGGAGAGTTGTGATTAGATTCAGGGCTGGGGGGTTGGAGTTATGGGTTAGGGTTGCATTAGGGGTAGGGTTAAGTGAGGGTCAGGGTTTAGGAGTAGGGTGGGGTGTGTTAGGCTTAGATTTTAGGGGTGGGGTGGGAGATTAGGTTTGCTGTATTAGAGTTACGGTTAGGCTTTAGGGGTAGAGTGGGGTGCATTTGGAGTTAGGATTTGGGATATGGATGTGGTCTGTTTGTAGTTAGGGTTGGGGCTTTGGTCTGTTTGTTGTGGGCAGTGTGGGGTTTAGTGGTTTTGGTTAGCTTAAACAGTAGGGGTTAGCTCTGTTTATTGTGATTAGGGTAGGGTGTGGTGTGGTTGCGGTTTGGGAGGTTTATCAAGTTGGGGTTGGGATTTGTGGTAATTAAGGTCGGGGCAGTTTTGTTTTTTGATGTTGGATTTCCCCCATTTTAGATCTGATTTAAGCCCTTTGGTAACTGAGTTTGTAGGGTTGTTATCCAGTGTTTTTCCCTCCTCTTCCTTTGTGAGGTTGTCCAGTTCATGTTGGTCTCCAACCCCATAAATTCCAGGGATTCAAGACCATGCTCCATGAAGTGTCGGGAGGTAGGTTTGTATACATCCTTTGTTCTAATAGCACTGAGGTGCCCTGTGAGCCTCATCCTTAGACTATTCCCTGTTTCTCCTACATACAAGATGTGGCATTGTTTGCATCGAATTGCATAAACAGCATTGTGCTGTTCACATGTAATTCTTTGTTTAATTAGGGCTGCTTTTCCTGTGTGTCTATTTTGTATCATTTTGCGGATTATTAGGTATTTACACGTCCCACATTTTGGGTTTGTGCAGTTCTGGGTTGTCTGTTTTCTTATCCTACTCCGAACCAGCATGTCCCGAAGGTTCCGAGTTCTTTTGTATGCCGACGTTATGTGGTATCGACTAAGTGTGTCAACATCCTCTTTTAGTTTCCCAAATTGGGTTTTAATCACTCCGTGTATTAGTTTGGTCATTGTATCGTATGTCGTTATCAGTGGTAGTCTTGCTACTTCTCTGTTTGGCCGTGGGCTATTCAGTCCCCTCAGGAAATCAGACTTAAGGTGCCTGAGGAACCTTTTTGTGTAACCTCTCTGTCTCAGTGCAGTAAATAGGGTTGTGGTGGCTTCCCTAAAGTCCTCTCCGTTTGTGCATATGCGGTGAAAACGTGTCAGTTGTGACTTCACCAGCCCCCGAAAGGTATGTTTTGGATGGTGGCTGTTTATGTGCAGGAGTGTGTGTGTGTCTGTTTCTTTAAAGAATACCTTTGTTGCTAGCTTGTGGCTGTTATTCTCCTGTTGTAATTTAAATACTGTGGTGTCCAGGAAATCCACACTTTCTCTATGTGTTGTAACTTTAAGTTTAATAGATTGGTGGTGACTGTTGAGAATACCTACAAATTCTTGCAATTCTGTTTCTGTGTGAGTCCAGACTCCCCATATGTCATCCAGGTATCTGTAATAACACATCGGGAGCTTGGAACACTTTTCAAAGACTGTGTTTTCCCAGTCTGCCATGTATATGTTTGCGTAGGCCGGGGCAAATTTCTTGCCCATAGCCGTGCCCTTAATCTGTAGGTAGAATTGCTCCTGGAATTCAAAGTCATTTTTTGTTAGTCCTAGGTGTAATAGCTGGATTATGGCTGCATCTGGTCTGTGGGGTTGGGGGAACTTTCTAAGGATATTTTCCACTGCCTGTATGCCTCTGTCTGTTTCTATGTTTGTGTATAGGCTTTCAATGTCCATGGTAAAGAGTATTGCGTTCGGGGGTACGGTCAGTGAGTTCACTATTTCTATGAAGTGGTAAGTGTCTTTAATGTAGCTAGGGTGCTTCTGTGATAAGGGGTTTAGGAATGAGTCAATGTATTCTGCTATCCTGTAGGATTCACTACCACAGTCTGACACAATGGGTCTTCCTGGTGGTATTTCTCCTGGTACAGTCCATGTGTCAGGGTGCTTGTGTATTTTGGGTAGTATGTAGAATTTTCTGGGTTGTGGTTGTTCCCCCCTTAGGTATTCCACTTGTTTCTGATTCAAGTGTTTAGATTTCTTTAGTTCTGTTAAAATGTTTCCAATCTCTTTTCGTGTGTCCTGGTAAATTGGTCCTGCTAATTTCGTGTAGTGGGCTGTATTATTAAGCTGTCTGTGAGCTTCAAGTAGATACTGTTGCCTATCCATGATCACTATACTACTGCCCTTATCTGCTGGTTTTATGATTATATCTAGATTGTTTCTAAGTTCTATGATTGCCCGTCTCTCTCTTCCAGTGAGGTTTTGCTTGTCTGTCTGTTTAGGGATTTTTTCAATTTGTGATTGAGTCTGTTTAATAAAGTTTAGGATTTCTGGCTCTATTTTATTGTTTGGTGGGGTCCATTCTGATGGTGGTGTAAAAGGTTGCTTGTCTGTTTCTGAATCGCTAAAGTAATCGGTCAGTTTTACTCTCCTGTAAAACCTTTTCAGATCTTCCTGAATTTGTACTTTACAATGTTTTGGGGTTGGAACAAATGTAAGGCCCTTGTTTAAAACCCTCTCCTGTACCTCTGTGGGGTTAAAGAGTTGGGAAATATTAATAACAGTTTTTCCCAGGTGTAATCTACCCTTCTCTTGGGTTAAAGTCCTTTTTAGTTTAAAGACTTCATCCACTGGTTTATTATGTTATGGGCAGTGCTATCTGTCCAATGGATGTGGTCAGCCCCCACTTTAAAGGATCTAGCATTAATTGCTGGTATGTAATTCTGTTTTTTTATATGCTGGTTAATTCCTCTGATTGTATCCCTCTCTGTTTCTGGAAGTAAGTTACTGAAGTTAATTTCCGGCACCCAGATCTGAGCATTTGGGAATGTGCTCTTAGCCAATTTAAGTAATGACTGCAGTTGCTTGGTTGCAGTCAGTGGTCTCTGCGTTCGATTATTAATGCCAACTGAGAGCACCACCTTTTTGGTCTCCGGACAGGGTTCCAATTTGTCCAGAATTGCTGTGACATGAATGAATTTAGCTCCTGGAAAGCTATCAATTTGGGTGGTGGGATTTGGGCATCTTTTTATCTTGGAGAGGTTGGAATCTCCTATTATTAAAATGGATTTTCTGGGTTCCAATTTCCAGGTAATGTTTTTTCGGCTGGTGTTGGGGTGCCTCGTCACTCTCTGTGCATCTTCCCCTTCAGAGTCAGGTTCTGCCCCTGTTGGTGTGTTTTCTGTTTCTATGTCTGCTACCCCTGCCTCCCCTATTGTGTTCCCTACCTCGGCTTCAGCTATTTCTG
Source organism: Heptranchias perlo (assembly GCF_035084215.1). Taxonomy (NCBI): domain Eukaryota; kingdom Metazoa; phylum Chordata; class Chondrichthyes; order Hexanchiformes; family Hexanchidae; genus Heptranchias; species Heptranchias perlo. The sequence continues at coordinate 48,298,922 of NC_090349.1, forward strand.
CCTCTCCTACTGTGTTGTCTGTCTGGGCTCTCATTGTTCCTGTCCTCATTTCTGTGTCTATTGGGTTTACCTGTCCGGTCTGGTCGCTCCTTTGTTTCTGTGGAAGGGGTTGTTTTGTGACACTGATCTCGGGCTCTAGAACTGCTGTATTTCTTGGGATGGTTGGTTTGGTACAGTCTTTCTTTTGTCTCTGTGGGAGCGGTTGGTACATGACCCTGGTTTTGGGGTACAGGAATGTTGTGCATGGATTTGTCCCTGGTGTAGGAGGGGTTCTCCCTTCTGTTTGTTTTGGGTCTGAGGAATCCCTAGTGATTTGGTTTAATACGGTCTGATGTTGGTTCCCCATGTAGTGCTGGGGTCTACGTGGCTCAGGCTCTTGAGAGCCAAGTGTGATGTCCAGGTCCCTAATGATGGCCACATTGGAAATCCTGGTCCTTGGCCTGTGGGGTGGGGTAGGGCTAGTCGCCGCCCTGGATGGCGGGGAAGGGGGGGTCACTGCCCTGGACCGCAAGGAAGGGGGGGTTTCAGTGGTCTGCTGGTGGTGTGATGAAGTCGGGGTCGCTGGCCCAAGGGGTGGGGGGGTCTGTCGGTGGCGTGACGAAGTCATGGCAGCTGGCTCAAAGGGTGGGGGTGTGTGTTGGTGGTGTGACGAAGTCGTGGCAACTGGTGCAAGGGGTGGGGGGGTCCATCGGTGGCATGACGAAGTCATGGCAGCTGGCTCCAAGGGTGGGGGGGTGTGTTGGTGGTGTGACGAAGTCGTGGCAACTGGTGCAAGGGGTGGGGGGGTCTGCCGGTGGCGTGCTGAAGTCATGGCAGCTGGCTCAAAGGGTGGGGGGGTGTGTCGGTGGCTTGACGAGGTTGTGGCAGTTGGCTCACGGGGTGGGGGTGTCCGTCGGTGGCGTGACAAAGTCGTGGCAGCTGGCCCACGGGGTGGGGGGGGGTTTTCAGTCCGTCTGCGGCATGAGGGGGCTGTGATCGCAGGCTGGTGGAACAAGGCTGCCCAGGTATTTGGCCTATGGCGTGGGGGCGTCCTAGTCCGTGTGCCGGTCCGCTGTTCTGTCCTCAATTGTGTGCTGGTCCCTTGCTCTGTCAACCGTGATGCTAATCCCACCACATGTCTCTTTGCCTCATCAATTGATTGAATTTTGAATTTATGTCTAAGACTCTTTTTAATCCAATTAGTGGCTTTCGCCATCATTTCTTCCAGGCGCTCTGTCACTGCAGCCTGAGCAAATTCATTTTCTAATTCTTCCAGGTTTGTTGTATAGTGCTCAATTAGAATCTGTCTGGTCTGTTTTGCCCAATTTTCTGAATTCAAAGCCAATTTGGTTAGGGTTTCCTGTGACGGTTTTGCCGGTTTTATAAAGCAGGTTAGTTTATCAGCTTGTTTTAAGATGCCCTTAGGGGGCTGATTCTGGCCCTTTAAGAATATTAGATGGTGGATTGTCTGGAAAATTCTATAAATTATTCTCACTGTTGTAGCAAATTCATCCCTGGCTACGGGGAGACACCTATGTGTACCAGGGTCCGACCTCATATGCGTACGGTTGTCAGACAACCTGCATGTGTTCCGCATAGTGTTAGCCATTCCCTGGGTGTAGAAAGGTGCAAAAGGTTTTAAAAGATGTTACTAGCTTCTATTTGGTAATAGAGGTCCCCGCTAGTAACTGTAATCTCACCCCACGGTGGCTCCCTGGCTCAGATGGTCTCCTGCCTGGGACTGCGTCCTCCAAACACTCCCCAGCTCAGCCGGCTGTCCCGCCTGGAAAGGCTCTTTTTCCACCGGTCTCACCTCCCCTCCGGTGGCTCTCTGGCTTCGATGGTTCTCTGCCTGCAACAGTACTATCCAAAAACTCTTTCCTTCAGTAAGTTCTCCGGCCTGGAATCTTTTTTTCTCCGACGTTTCGCTTATCCTTAAGCTTCATCAGGGAGAAAGGATTTTAACTTTGTTTACAGCCGCTTATAAGTCCGGAGCCTTGGACTGGCCCCTCCCCTGTGTGCTACTGTTGGCTGAAGTTTTGTTCCCGCCCACAAGCAGGCTAGCCTTGACCTGGGATTGGTTAGAATTTCTGTCCTGTATGTAAAGAGTCCTGTCTCATGCAGGGCTGGCCCCGCCCCCTTCGCTCCACGTGTTCGTTATTTTTAAATTATATTTTTTTAACCTAATGTTTTAATGTTCCTTTAGTTTATCTTAGATGTTTGGGGTTATTTTTTTTGAGGTAATGTTTTTTAAAAATATTGCTTTTTAACCTTTGAATCTGTTTTAATGCTCCAGGTCATTCTGGCGCCACGGAGTCTGACTGTCTGCTGACCCCGGGGCTTGATTACCTGTCCGCCTCACCTCATTTTTTAAATAAAAACATGAAGCTACTTCTCCAAACCCCCGCCTCCGGCTATGCCTTTTAATTATGAGGGTATTTTAAACAATTAATTAAACTTCCCACCGATTTCCTCCTTTTTAAACCCGATCGCTCGTTAAACGAAACTCAATCTCCCAGAATGCCTCACGCGTCGCTCGCTTTTCAGCGGCCGCGCAGAAAAAAACCGATTTCCAAGGTCCGATTCCCCAAAAAAAACTCCCGAATCCGCCGCCACCCACCCCCCCGGGGGGAGAGGAGGGGGAAAGAAAGGTCCCCCAGCCCCAAAAAACCAAAGTAAACCCTTTTATTTAAGAGCGTTGCCCTCGTGTTTGACCCGAGAGAACTCCATTTCCCAGAATGCCTCACGCGTCGCTCGCTTTTCAGCGGCCGCGTGGAACAAAATTTTGATTTCCAAGGTCCGATTCCCCATAAAAACTCCCGAATCCGCCGCCACCCGCCCCCCGGGGGGAGAGGAGGGGGAAAGAAAGGCCCCCCAGCCCCAGAGAGACCAAGTAAACCCTTTTATTTACGGGTCTTGCCCTCGTGTTTGACCCGAGAGAACTCCATATCCCAGAATGCCTCACGCGGCGCTCGCTTTTCAGTCGCTGAGAAAAAAACCCGATTTCAAAGATAAAAATCACCCGGTGAACGCTCAAAATCTAAAGACTAGATAAAGTTATCGGATTCTCACCCGTGTCCCCAACTCCTCCAGATCCCCGGGGAAAGGGTTTCTTTTAAAAAAACCCAGGTCGATATCCAGCAGCTCCCTGCTGTCGCGTTCCCCGCAGCACCAGGCATCTCTTAAAGGGGCCGTCCCCGCAGCACCAGGCATCTCTTAAAGGGGCCGTCCCCGCATCAATGTCCAGAGACCGTGTCTATGGGAACTACAACTTTTTAAAAAAATATGTAATCTTTTGTGCCCTTATTGCTGTCCCAAACCTCGTGGGGGGGGGTTTGGGAAGATGAGTTCCATGTCTGTCAGACCCACATTTCCAGCCATGCTTTATTTTAAGTGCACCTTTTAAATATTTTAGATTTTAAAATTTAAAAAAACCTCCTTGGTGCTCCCTATTTTTATAAGTTGCTTGCTGCTTTTTTTGTGGGGGGGCAAAAGGGGAACAAAAAGTTATTTAACCATCTACCTCACTGATCAAGTTTAGATTTAAGGTATTTGCAAGATATATTCTCTGGGTTTTCTTTTCTTGGCATTTATATCTTTTTTTGTCTGTGGTAATGTAAAGCGTGTCACTCCTGAATGTTAGGTTGTATGGTGTGGGCAGGAGGGTAGTTACACCCTCTTGTGTTCGTATTCTCACTCATCCCTTGAGCTTCTTGTCACTTATACCTGCCACTTTTGGTTGGCCCACGCTTTACCTTACCACCTGGCTTCTTTTTCTTGCCGATCGCTTCTTAGTAATTTCTTGATCCGTAATCCTTTGATCCCCCTCTGGGGTTATAATCAGTTCCTGGGTTTTGCCAATTTATGGCCTCTATGTCGTATTTAGTTATTATTATTGGTGTTGGAACTCTACCCTTTATTTTACGTAGTGTTAGGGTTATGTTGTATTGAGGTTGGGGGGTTCAGGTTAGGGTTAGGGTTGCTGCACTGGGGTTAGTGTTGGGGTTAGGTGAGGGTCAGGGTCGCAGTTAGGTTCAGGGCTATATTGGGGTTAGGTTGGGGTGCATCAGGGTTAGGGTTAGGTGTTTAGGGGTGGGGTGGGGTTAGGGTTATGTTTTAGGGGTAGGGTTGGGTGCATCAGGGTTAGGGTTAGGTGTTTAGGGGTAGGGTAGGGTGCATCAGGGTTAGGGTTAGGTGTTTAGGGGTAGGGTAGGGTGCATCAGGGTTAGGGTCCAGGGTCAGAGTTGTGATTAGATTCAGGGCTGGGGGGTTGGAGTTATGGGTTAGGGTTGCATTAGGGGTAGGGTTAAGTGAGGGTCAGGGTTTAGGAGTAGGGTGGGGTGTGTTAGGCTTAGATTTTAGGGGTGGGGTGGGAGATTAGGTTTGCTGTATTAGAGTTACGGTTAGGCTTTAGGGGTAGAGTGGGGTGCATTTGGAGAGTTGTGATTAGATTCAGGGCTGGGGGGTTGGAGTTATGGGTTAGGGTTGCATTAGGGGTAGGGTTAAGTGAGGGTCAGGGTTTAGGAGTAGGGTGGGGTGTGTTAGGCTTAGATTTTAGGGGTGGGGTGGGAGATTAGGTTTGCTGTATTAGAGTTACGGTTAGGCTTTAGGGGTAGAGTGGGGTGCATTTGGAGAGTTGTGATTAGATTCAGGGCTGGGGGGTTGGAGTTATGGGTTAGGGTTGCATTAGGGGTAGGGTTAAGTGAGGGTCAGGGTTTAGGAGTAGGGTGGGGTGTGTTAGGCTTAGATTTTAGGGGTGGGGTGGGAGATTAGGTTTGCTGTATTAGAGTTACGGTTAGGCTTTAGGGGTAGAGTGGGGTGCATTTGGAGAGTTGTGATTAGATTCAGGGCTGGGGGGTTGGAGTTATGGGTTAGGGTTGCATTAGGGGTAGGGTTAAGTGAGGGTCAGGGTTTAGGAGTAGGGTGGGGTGTGTTAGGCTTAGATTTTAGGGGTGGGGTGGGAGATTAGGTTTGCTGTATTAGAGTTACGGTTAGGCTTTAGGGGTAGAGTGGGGTGCATTTGGAGTTAGGATTTGGGATATGGATGTGGTCTGTTTGTAGTTAGGGTTGGGGCTTTGGTCTGTTTGTTGTGGGCAGTGTGGGGTTTAGTGGTTTTGGTTAGCTTAAACAGTAGGGGTTAGCTCTGTTTATTGTGATTAGGGTAGGGTGTGGTGTGGTTGCGGTTTGGGAGGTTTATCAAGTTGGGGTTGGGATTTGTGGTAATTAAGGTCGGGGCAGTTTTGTTTTTTGATGTTGGATTTCCCCCATTTTAGATCTGATTTAAGCCCTTTGGTAACTGAGTTTGTAGGGTTGTTATCCAGTGTTTTTCCCTCCTCTTCCTTTGTGAGGTTGTCCAGTTCATGTTGGTCTCCAACCCCATAAATTCCAGGGATTCAAGACCATGCTCCATGAAGTGTCGGGAGGTAGGTTTGTATACATCCTTTGTTCTAATAGCACTGAGGTGCCCTGTGAGCCTCATCCTTAGACTATTCCCTGTTTCTCCTACATACAAGATGTGGCATTGTTTGCATCGAATTGCATAAACAGCATTGTGCTGTTCACATGTAATTCTTTGTTTAATTAGGGCTGCTTTTCCTGTGTGTCTATTTTGTATCATTTTGCGGATTATTAGGTATTTACACGTCCCACATTTTGGGTTTGTGCAGTTCTGGGTTGTCTGTTTTCTTATCCTACTCCGAACCAGCATGTCCCGAAGGTTCCGAGTTCTTTTGTATGCCGACGTTATGTGGTATCGACTAAGTGTGTCAACATCCTCTTTTAGTTTCCCAAATTGGGTTTTAATCACTCCGTGTATTAGTTTGGTCATTGTATCGTATGTCGTTATCAGTGGTAGTCTTGCTACTTCTCTGTTTGGCCGTGGGCTATTCAGTCCCCTCAGGAAATCAGACTTAAGGTGCCTGAGGAACCTTTTTGTGTAACCTCTCTGTCTCAGTGCAGTAAATAGGGTTGTGGTGGCTTCCCTAAAGTCCTCTCCGTTTGTGCATATGCGGTGAAAACGTGTCAGTTGTGACTTCACCAGCCCCCGAAAGGTATGTTTTGGATGGTGGCTGTTTATGTGCAGGAGTGTGTGTGTGTCTGTTTCTTTAAAGAATACCTTTGTTGCTAGCTTGTGGCTGTTATTCTCCTGTTGTAATTTAAATACTGTGGTGTCCAGGAAATCCACACTTTCTCTATGTGTTGTAACTTTAAGTTTAATAGATTGGTGGTGACTGTTGAGAATACCTACAAATTCTTGCAATTCTGTTTCTGTGTGAGTCCAGACTCCCCATATGTCATCCAGGTATCTGTAATAACACATCGGGAGCTTGGAACACTTTTCAAAGACTGTGTTTTCCCAGTCTGCCATGTATATGTTTGCGTAGGCCGGGGCAAATTTCTTGCCCATAGCCGTGCCCTTAATCTGTAGGTAGAATTGCTCCTGGAATTCAAAGTCATTTTTTGTTAGTCCTAGGTGTAATAGCTGGATTATGGCTGCATCTGGTCTGTGGGGTTGGGGGAACTTTCTAAGGATATTTTCCACTGCCTGTATGCCTCTGTCTGTTTCTATGTTTGTGTATAGGCTTTCAATGTCCATGGTAAAGAGTATTGCGTTCGGGGGTACGGTCAGTGAGTTCACTATTTCTATGAAGTGGTAAGTGTCTTTAATGTAGCTAGGGTGCTTCTGTGATAAGGGGTTTAGGAATGAGTCAATGTATTCTGCTATCCTGTAGGATTCACTACCACAGTCTGACACAATGGGTCTTCCTGGTGGTATTTCTCCTGGTACAGTCCATGTGTCAGGGTGCTTGTGTATTTTGGGTAGTATGTAGAATTTTCTGGGTTGTGGTTGTTCCCCCCTTAGGTATTCCACTTGTTTCTGATTCAAGTGTTTAGATTTCTTTAGTTCTGTTAAAATGTTTCCAATCTCTTTTCGTGTGTCCTGGTAAATTGGTCCTGCTAATTTCGTGTAGTGGGCTGTATTATTAAGCTGTCTGTGAGCTTCAAGTAGATACTGTTGCCTATCCATGATCACTATACTACTGCCCTTATCTGCTGGTTTTATGATTATATCTAGATTGTTTCTAAGTTCTATGATTGCCCGTCTCTCTCTTCCAGTGAGGTTTTGCTTGTCTGTCTGTTTAGGGATTTTTTCAATTTGTGATTGAGTCTGTTTAATAAAGTTTAGGATTTCTGGCTCTATTTTATTGTTTGGTGGGGTCCATTCTGATGGTGGTGTAAAAGGTTGCTTGTCTGTTTCTGAATCGCTAAAGTAATCGGTCAGTTTTACTCTCCTGTAAAACCTTTTCAGATCTTCCTGAATTTGTACTTTACAATGTTTTGGGGTTGGAACAAATGTAAGGCCCTTGTTTAAAACCCTCTCCTGTACCTCTGTGGGGTTAAAGAGTTGGGAAATATTAATAACAGTTTTTCCCAGGTGTAATCTACCCTTCTCTTGGGTTAAAGTCCTTTTTAGTTTAAAGACTTCATCCACTGGTTTATTATGTTATGGGCAGTGCTATCTGTCCAATGGATGTGGTCAGCCCCCACTTTAAAGGATCTAGCATTAATTGCTGGTATGTAATTCTGTTTTTTTATATGCTGGTTAATTCCTCTGATTGTATCCCTCTCTGTTTCTGGAAGTAAGTTACTGAAGTTAATTTCCGGCACCCAGATCTGAGCATTTGGGAATGTGCTCTTAGCCAATTTAAGTAATGACTGCAGTTGCTTGGTTGCAGTCAGTGGTCTCTGCGTTCGATTATTAATGCCAACTGAGAGCACCACCTTTTTGGTCTCCGGACAGGGTTCCAATTTGTCCAGAATTGCTGTGACATGAATGAATTTAGCTCCTGGAAAGCTATCAATTTGGGTGGTGGGATTTGGGCATCTTTTTATCTTGGAGAGGTTGGAATCTCCTATTATTAAAATGGATTTTCTGGGTTCCAATTTCCAGGTAATGTTTTTTCGGCTGGTGTTGGGGTGCCTCGTCACTCTCTGTGCATCTTCCCCTTCAGAGTCAGGTTCTGCCCCTGTTGGTGTGTTTTCTGTTTCTATGTCTGCTACCCCTGCCTCCCCTATTGTGTTCCCTACCTCGGCTTCAGCTATTTCTGCCTCTCCTACTGTGTTGTCTGTCTGGGCTCTCATTGTTCCTGTCCTCATTTCTGTGTCTATTGGGTTTACCTGTCCGGTCTGGTCGCTCCTTTGTTTCTGTGGAAGGGGTTGTTTTGTGACACTGATCTCGGGCTCTAGAACTGCTGTATTTCTTGGGATGGTTGGTTTGGTACAGTCTTTCTTTTGTCTCTGTGGGAGCGGTTGGTACATGACCCTGGTTTTGGGGTACAGGAATGTTGTGCATGGATTTGTCCCTGGTGTAGGAGGGGTTCTCCCTTCTGTTTGTTTTGGGTCTGAGGAATCCCTAGTGATTTGGTTTAATACGGTCTGATGTTGGTTCCCCATGTAGTGCTGGGGTCTACGTGGCTCAGGCTCTTGAGAGCCAAGTGTGATGTCCAGGTCCCTAATGATGGCCACATTGGAAATCCTGGTCCTTGGCCTGTGGGGTGGGGTAGGGCTAGTCGCCGCCCTGGATGGCGGGGAAGGGGGGGTCACTGCCCTGGACCGCAAGGAAGGGGGGGTTTCAGTGGTCTGCTGGTGGTGTGATGAAGTCGGGGTCGCTGGCCCAAGGGGTGGGGGGGTCTGTCGGTGGCGTGACGAAGTCATGGCAGCTGGCTCAAAGGGTGGGGGTGTGTGTTGGTGGTGTGACGAAGTCGTGGCAACTGGTGCAAGGGGTGGGGGGGTCCATCGGTGGCATGACGAAGTCATGGCAGCTGGCTCCAAGGGTGGGGGGGTGTGTTGGTGGTGTGACGAAGTCGTGGCAACTGGTGCAAGGGGTGGGGGGGTCTGCCGGTGGCGTGCTGAAGTCATGGCAGCTGGCTCAAAGGGTGGGGGGGTGTGTCGGTGGCTTGACGAGGTTGTGGCAGTTGGCTCACGGGGTGGGGGTGTCCGTCGGTGGCGTGACAAAGTCGTGGCAGCTGGCCCACGGGGTGGGGGGGGGTTTTCAGTCCGTCTGCGGCATGAGGGGGCTGTGATCGCAGGCTGGTGGAACAAGGCTGCCCAGGTATTTGGCCTATGGCGTGGGGGCGTCCTAGTCCGTGTGCCGGTCCGCTGTTCTGTCCTCAATTGTGTGCTGGTCCCTTGCTCTGTCAACCGTGATGCTAATCCCACCACATGTCTCTTTGCCTCATCAATTGATTGAATTTTGAATTTATGTCTAAGACTCTTTTTAATCCAATTAGTGGCTTTCGCCATCATTTCTTCCAGGCGCTCTGTCACTGCAGCCTGAGCAAATTCATTTTCTAATTCTTCCAGGTTTGTTGTATAGTGCTCAATTAGAATCTGTCTGGTCTGTTTTGCCCAATTTTCTGAATTCAAAGCCAATTTGGTTAGGGTTTCCTGTGACGGTTTTGCCGGTTTTATAAAGCAGGTTAGTTTATCAGCTTGTTTTAAGATGCCCTTAGGGGGCTGATTCTGGCCCTTTAAGAATATTAGATGGTGGATTGTCTGGAAAATTCTATAAATTATTCTCACTGTTGTAGCAAATTCATCCCTGGCTACGGGGAGACACCTATGTGTACCAGGGTCCGACCTCATATGCGTACGGTTGTCAGACAACCTGCATGTGTTCCGCATAGTGTTAGCCATTCCCTGGGTGTAGAAAGGTGCAAAAGGTTTTAAAAGATGTTACTAGCTTCTATTTGGTAATAGAGGTCCCCGCTAGTAACTGTAATCTCACCCCACGGTGGCTCCCTGGCTCAGATGGTCTCCTGCCTGGGACTGCGTCCTCCAAACACTCCCCAGCTCAGCCGGCTGTCCCGCCTGGAAAGGCTCTTTTTCCACCGGTCTCACCTCCCCTCCGGTGGCTCTCTGGCTTCGATGGTTCTCTGCCTGCAACAGTACTATCCAAAAACTCTTTCCTTCAGTAAGTTCTCCGGCCTGGAATCTTTTTTTCTCCGACGTTTCGCTTATCCTTAAGCTTCATCAGGGAGAAAGGATTTTAACTTTGTTTACAGCCGCTTATAAGTCCGGAGCCTTGGACTGGCCCCTCCCCTGTGTGCTACTGTTGGCTGAAGTTTTGTTCCCGCCCACAAGCAGGCTAGCCTTGACCTGGGATTGGTTAGAATTTCTGTCCTGTATGTAAAGAGTCCTGTCTCATGCAGGGCTGGCCCCGCCCCCTTCGCTCCACGTGTTCGTTATTTTTAAATTATATTTTTTTAACCTAATGTTTTAATGTTCCTTTAGTTTATCTTAGATGTTTGGGGTTATTTTTTTTGAGGTAATGTTTTTTAAAAATATTGCTTTTTAACCTTTGAATCTGTTTTAATGCTCCAGGTCATTCTGGCGCCACGGAGTCTGACTGTCTGCTGACCCCGGGGCTTGATTACCTGTCCGCCTCACCTCATTTTTTAAATAAAAACATGAAGCTACTTCTCCAAACCCCCGCCTCCGGCTATGCCTTTTAATTATGAGGGTATTTTAAACAATTAATTAAACTTCCCACCGATTTCCTCCTTTTTAAACCCGATCGCTCGTTAAACGAAACTCAATCTCCCAGAATGCCTCACGCGTCGCTCGCTTTTCAGCGGCCGCGCAGAAAAAAACCGATTTCCAAGGTCCGATTCCCCAAAAAAAACTCCCGAATCCGCCGCCACCCACCCCCCCGGGGGGAGAGGAGGGGGAAAGAAAGGTCCCCCAGCCCCAAAAAACCAAAGTAAACCCTTTTATTTAAGAGCGTTGCCCTCGTGTTTGACCCGAGAGAACTCCATTTCCCAGAATGCCTCACGCGTCGCTCGCTTTTCAGCGGCCGCGTGGAACAAAATTTTGATTTCCAAGGTCCGATTCCCCATAAAAACTCCCGAATCCGCCGCCACCCGCCCCCCGGGGGGAGAGGAGGGGGAAAGAAAGGCCCCCCAGCCCCAGAGAGACCAAGTAAACCCTTTTATTTACGGGTCTTGCCCTCGTGTTTGACCCGAGAGAACTCCATATCCCAGAATGCCTCACGCGGCGCTCGCTTTTCAGTCGCTGAGAAAAAAACCCGATTTCAAAGATAAAAATCACCCGGTGAACGCTCAAAATCTAAAGACTAGATAAAGTTATCGGATTCTCACCCGTGTCCCCAACTCCTCCAGATCCCCGGGGAAAGGGTTTCTTTTAAAAAAACCCAGGTCGATATCCAGCAGCTCCCTGCTGTCGCGTTCCCCGCAGCACCAGGCATCTCTTAAAGGGGCCGTCCCCGCAGCACCAGGCATCTCTTAAAGGGGCCGTCCCCGCATCAATGTCCAGAGACCGTGTCTATGGGAACTACAACTTTTTAAAAAAATATGTAATCTTTTGTGCCCTTATTGCTGTCCCAAACCTCGTGGGGGGGGGTTTGGGAAGATGAGTTCCATGTCTGTCAGACCCACATTTCCAGCCATGCTTTATTTTAAGTGCACCTTTTAAATATTTTAGATTTTAAAATTTAAAAAAACCTCCTTGGTGCTCCCTATTTTTATAAGTTGCTTGCTGCTTTTTTTGTGGGGGGGCAAAAGGGGAACAAAAAGTTATTTAACCATCTACCTCACTGATCAAGTTTAGATTTAAGGTATTTGCAAGATATATTCTCTGGGTTTTCTTTTCTTGGCATTTATATCTTTTTTTGTCTGTGGTAATGTAAAGCGTGTCACTCCTGAATGTTAGGTTGTATGGTGTGGGCAGGAGGGTAGTTACACCCTCTTGTGTTCGTATTCTCACTCATCCCTTGAGCTTCTTGTCACTTATACCTGCCACTTTTGGTTGGCCCACGCTTTACCTTACCACCTGGCTTCTTTTTCTTGCCGATCGCTTCTTAGTAATTTCTTGATCCGTAATCCTTTGATCCCCCTCTGGGGTTATAATCAGTTCCTGGGTTTTGCCAATTTATGGCCTCTATGTCGTATTTAGTTATTATTATTGGTGTTGGAACTCTACCCTTTATTTTACGTAGTGTTAGGGTTATGTTGTATTGAGGTTGGGGGGTTCAGGTTAGGGTTAGGGTTGCTGCACTGGGGTTAGTGTTGGGGTTAGGTGAGGGTCAGGGTCGCAGTTAGGTTCAGGGCTATATTGGGGTTAGGTTGGGGTGCATCAGGGTTAGGGTTAGGTGTTTAGGGGTGGGGTGGGGTTAGGGTTATGTTTTAGGGGTAGGGTTGGGTGCATCAGGGTTAGGGTTAGGTGTTTAGGGGTAGGGTAGGGTGCATCAGGGTTAGGGTTAGGTGTTTAGGGGTAGGGTAGGGTGCATCAGGGTTAGGGTCCAGGGTCAGAGTTGTGATTAGATTCAGGGCTGGGGGGTTGGAGTTATGGGTTAGGGTTGCATTAGGGGTAGGGTTAAGTGAGGGTCAGGGTTTAGGAGTAGGGTGGGGTGTGTTAGGCTTAGATTTTAGGGGTGGGGTGGGAGATTAGGTTTGCTGTATTAGAGTTACGGTTAGGCTTTAGGGGTAGAGTGGGGTGCATTTGGAGAGTTGTGATTAGATTCAGGGCTGGGGGGTTGGAGTTATGGGTTAGGGTTGCATTAGGGGTAGGGTTAAGTGAGGGTCAGGGTTTAGGAGTAGGGTGGGGTGTGTTAGGCTTAGATTTTAGGGGTGGGGTGGGAGATTAGGTTTGCTGTATTAGAGTTACGGTTAGGCTTTAGGGGTAGAGTGGGGTGCATTTGGAGAGTTGTGATTAGATTCAGGGCTGGGGGGTTGGAGTTATGGGTTAGGGTTGCATTAGGGGTAGGGTTAAGTGAGGGTCAGGGTTTAGGAGTAGGGTGGGGTGTGTTAGGCTTAGATTTTAGGGGTGGGGTGGGAGATTAGGTTTGCTGTATTAGAGTTACGGTTAGGCTTTAGGGGTAGAGTGGGGTGCATTTGGAGAGTTGTGATTAGATTCAGGGCTGGGGGGTTGGAGTTATGGGTTAGGGTTGCATTAGGGGTAGGGTTAAGGTTAGGGTTAGGGTTAGGGTTAGGGTTAGGGTTAGGGTTAGGGTTAGGGTTAGGGTTAGGGTTAGGGTTAGGGTTAGGGTTAGGGTTAGGGTTAGGGTTAGGGTTAGGGTTAGGGTTAGGGTTAGGGTTAGGGTTAGGGTTAGGGTTAGGGTTAGGGTTAGGGTTAGGGTTAGGGTTAGGGTTAGGGTTAGGGTTAGGGTTAGGGTTAGGGTTAGGGTTAGGGTTAGGGTTAGGGTTAGGGTTAGGGTTAGGGTTAGGGTTAGGGTTAGGGTTAGGGTTAGGGTTAGGGTTAGGGTTAGGGTTAGGGTTAGGGTTAGGGTTAGGGTTAGGGTTAGTGTTGCATTAGGGTTAGGGTTAGGGTTAGGGTTAGGGTTAGGGTTAGGGTTAGGGTTAGGGTTAGGGTTAGGGTTAGGGTTAGGGTTAGGGTTAGGGTTAGGTTTTAAAATGGTGGGCAGAGGGGGGAAACGCCCTCCCTATGTTGTCTGCCTCTTGGTTCTGGCCCGCACCTCAGACTGTCGCTGTTGTCCAAATGAATGCACCTTGTGCTTTAGCTTTAGGCACCATCCAGAGTTCCTGCTTGGCTACTACTGAATGTGTCCCGTCCTCCAGCCTTAAGTACCATCCATCGTTCCTTCTTGGAACACTCCGACCGGTTTCGCCATCTTGCGGCTCATCAGGGAGCTACAAACAAACAGACCAAGTCCTTAGTGCGTCACTTGCAAATGTTAGGTTTTAAAATGGTGGGCAGAGGGGGGAAACGCCCTCCCTATGTTGTCTGCCTCTTGGTTCTGGCCCGCACCTCAGACTGTCGCTGTTGTCCAAATGAATGCACCTTGTGCTTTAGCTTTAGGCACCATCCAGAGTTCCTGCTTGGCTACTACTGAATGTGTCCCGTCCTCCAGCCTTAAGTACCATCCATCGTTCCTTCTTGGAACACTCCGACCGGTTTCGCCATCTTGCGGCTCATCAGGGAGCTACAAACAAACAGACCAAGTCCTTAGTGCGTCACTTGCAAATGTTAGGTTTTAAAATGGTGGGCAGAGGGGGGAAACGCCCTCCCTATGTTGTCTGCCTCTTGGTTCTGGCCCGCACCTCAGACTGTCGCTGTTGTCCAAATGAATGCACCTTGTGCTTTAGCTTTAGGCACCATCCAGAGTTCCTGCTTGGCTACTACTGAATGTGTCCCGTCCTCCAGCCTTAAGTACCATCCATCGTTCCTTCTTGGAACACTCCGACCGGTTTCGCCATCTTGCGGCTCATCAGGGAGCTACAAACAAACAGACCAAGTCCTTAGTGCGTCACTTGCAAATGTTAGGTTTTAAAATGGTGGGCAGAGGGGGGAAACGCCCTCCCTATGTTGTCTGCCTCTTGGTTCTGGCCCGCACCTCAGACTGTCGCTGTTGTCCAAATGAATGCACCTTGTGCTTTAGCTTTAGGCACCATCCAGAGTTCCTGCTTGGCTACTACTGAATGTGTCCCGTCCTCCAGCCTTAAGTACCATCCATCGTTCCTTCTTGGAACACTCCGACCGGTTTCGCCATCTTGCGGCTCATCAGGGAGCTACAAACAAACAGACCAAGTCCTTAGTGCGTCACTTGCAAATGTTAGGTTTTAAAATGGTGGGCAGAGGGGGGAAACGCCCTCCCTATGTTGTCTGCCTCTTGGTTCTGGCCCGCACCTCAGACTGTCGCTGTTGTCCAAATGAATGCACCTTGTGCTTTAGCTTTAGGCACCATCCAGAGTTCCTGCTTGGCTACTACTGAATGTGTCCCGTCCTCCAGCCTTAAGTACCATCCATCGTTCCTTCTTGGAACACTCCGACCGGTTTCGCCATCTTGCGGCTCATCAGGGAGCTACAAACAAACAGACCAAGTCCTTAGTGCGTCACTTGCAAATGTTAGGTTTTAAAATGGTGGGCAGAGGGGGGAAACGCCCTCCCTATGTTGTCTGCCTCTTGGTTCTGGCCCGCACCTCAGACTGTCGCTGTTGTCCAAATGAATGCACCTTGTGCTTTAGCTTTAGGCACCATCCAGAGTTCCTGCTTGGCTACTACTGAATGTGTCCCGTCCTCCAGCCTTAAGTACCATCCATCGTTCCTTCTTGGAACACTCCGACCGGTTTCGCCATCTTGCGGCTCATCAGGGAGCTACAAACAAACAGACCAAGTCCTTAGTGCGTCACTTGCAAATGTTAGGTTTTAAAATGGTGGGCAGAGGGGGGAAACGCCCTCCCTATGTTGTCTGCCTCTTGGTTCTGGCCCGCACCTCAGACTGTCGCTGTTGTCCAAATGAATGCACCTTGTGCTTTAGCTTTAGGCACCATCCAGAGTTCCTGCTTGGCTACTACTGAATGTGTCCCGTCCTCCAGCCTTAAGTACCATCCATCGTTCCTTCTTGGAACACTCCGACCGGTTTCGCCATCTTGCGGCTCATCAGGGAGCTACAAACAAACAGACCAAGTCCTTAGTGCGTCACTTGCAAATGTTAGGTTTTAAAATGGTGGGCAGAGGGGGGAAACGCCCTCCCTATGTTGTCTGCCTCTTGGTTCTGGCCCGCACCTCAGACTGTCGCTGTTGTCCAAATGAATGCACCTTGTGCTTTAGCTTTAGGCACCATCCAGAGTTCCTGCTTGGCTACTACTGAATGTGTCCCGTCCTCCAGCCTTAAGTACCATCCATCGTTCCTTCTTGGAACACTCCGACCGGTTTCGCCATCTTGCGGCTCATCAGGGAGCTACAAACAAACAGACCAAGTCCTTAGTGCGTCACTTGCAAATGTTAGGTTTTAAAATGGTGGGCAGAGGGGGGAAACGCCCTCCCTATGTTGTCTGCCTCTTGGTTCTGGCCCGCACCTCAGACTGTCGCTGTTGTCCAAATGAATGCACCTTGTGCTTTAGCTTTAGGCACCATCCAGAGTTCCTGCTTGGCTACTACTGAATGTGTCCCGTCCTCCAGCCTTAAGTACCATCCATCGTTCCTTCTTGGAACACTCCGACCGGTTTCGCCATCTTGCGGCTCATCAGGGAGCTACAAACAAACAGACCAAGTCCTTAGTGCGTCACTTGCAAATGTTAGGTTTTAAAATGGTGGGCAGAGGGGGGAAAACGCCCTCCCTATGTTGTCTGCCTCTTGGTTCTGGCCCGCACCTCAGACTGTCGCTGTTGTCCAAATGAATGCACCTTGTGCTTTAGCTTTAGGCACCATCCAGAGTTCCTGCTTGGCTACTACTGAATGTGTCCCGTCCTCCAGCCTTAAGTACCATCCATCGTTCCTTCTTGGAACACTCCGACCGGTTTCGCCATCTTGCGGCTCATCAGGGAGCTACAAACAAACAGACCAAGTCCTTAGTGCGTCACTTGCAAATGTTAGGTTTTAAAATGGTGGGCAGAGGGGGGAAACGCCCTCCCTATGTTGTCTGCCTCTTGGTTCTGGCCCGCACCTCAGACTGTCGCTGTTGTCCAAATGAATGCACCTTGTGCTTTAGCTTTAGGCACCATCCAGAGTTCCTGCTTGGCTACTACTGAATGTGTCCGCTGCATTAGGGTTAGGGTTAGGGTTAGGGTTAGGGTTAGGGTTAGGGTTAGGGTTAGGGTTAGGGTTAGTGAATTAGGGTTAGGGTTAGGGTTAGGGTTAGGGTTAGGGTTAGGGTTAGGGTTAGGGTTAGGGTTAGGGTTAGGGTTAGGGTTAGGGTTAGGGTTAGGGTTAGGGTTAGGGTTACGCTGCATTAGGGTTAGGGTTAGGGTTAGGGTTAGGGTTAGGGTTAGGGTTAGGGTTAGGGTTAGGGTTAGGGTTAGGGTTAGGGTTAGGGTTAGGGTTAGGGTTAGGGTTAGGGTTAGGGTTAGGGTTAGGGTTAGGGTTAGGGTTAGGGTTAGGGTTAGGGTTAGGGTTAGGGTTAGGGTTAGGGTTAGGGTTAGGGTTAGGGTTAGGGTTAGGGTTAGGGTTAGGGTTAGGGTTAGGGTTAGGGTTAGGGTTAGGGTTAGGGTTACGCTGCATTAGGGTTAGGGTTAGGGTTAGGGTTAGGGTTAGGGTTAGGGTTAGGGTTAGGGTTAGGGTTAGGGTTAGGGTTAGGGTTAGGGTTAGGGTTAGGGTTAGGGTTAGGGTTAGGGTTAGGGTTAGGGTTAGGGTTACGCTGCATTAGGGTTAGGGTTAGGGTTACGCTGCATTAGGGTTAGGGTTAGGGTTAGGGTTAGGGTTAGGGTTAGGGTTAGGGTTAGGGTTAGGGTTAGGGTTAGGGTTAGGGTTAGGGTTAGGGTTAGGGTTAGGGTTAGGGTTAGGGTTAGGGTTAGGGTTAGGGTTAGGGTTAGGGTTAGGGTTAGGGTTAGGGTTAGGGTTAGGGTTAGGGTTAGGGTTAGGGTTAGGGTTAGGGTTAGGGTTAGGGTTAGGGTTAGGGTGCATTAGGGTTAGGGTTAGGGTTAGGGTTAGGGTTAGGGTTAGGGTTAGGGTTAGGGTTAGGGTTAGGGTTAGGGTTAGGGTTAGGGTTAGGGTTAGGGTTAGGGTTAGGGTTAGGGTTAGGGTTAGGGTTAGGGTTAGGGTTAGGGTTAGGGTTAGGGTTAGGGTTAGGGTTAGGGTTAGTGCATTAGGGTTAGGGTTAGGGTTAGGGTTAGGGTTAGGGTTAGTGCATTAGGGTTAGGGTTAGGGTTAGGGTTAGGGTTAGGATTAGGGTTAGGGTTAGGGTTAGGGTTAGGGTTAGGGTTAGGGTTAGGGTTAGGGTTAGGGTTAGGGTTAGGGTTAGGGTTAGGGTTAGGGTTAGGGTTAGGGTTAGGGTTAGGGTTAGGGTTAGGGTTAGGGTTAGGGTTAGGGTTAGGGTTAGGGTTAGGGTTAGGGTTAGGGTTAGGGTTAGGGTTAGGGTTAGGGTTAGGGTTAGGGTTAGGGTTAGGGTTAGGGTTAGGTTTTAAAATGGTGGGCAGAGGGGGGAAACGCCCTCCCTATGTTGTCTGCCTCTTGGTTCTGGCCCGCACCTCAGACTGTTGCTGTTGTCCAAATGAATGCACCTTGTGCTTTAGCTTTAGGCACCATCCAGAGTTCCTGCTTGGCTACTACTGAATGTGTCCTGTCCTGCAGCCTTAAGTACCATCCATCGTTCCTTCTTGGAACACTCCGACCGGTTTCGCCATCTTGCGGCTCATCAGGGAGCTATAAACAAACAGACCAAGTCCTTAGTGCGTCACTTGCAAAAGTTAGGTTTTAAAATGGTGGGCAGAGGGGGGAAACGCCCTCCCTATGTTGTCTGCCTCTTGGTTCTGGCCCGCACCTCAGACTGTTGCTGTTGTCCAAATGAATGCACCTTGTGCTTTAGCTTTAGGCACCATCCAGAGTTCCTGCTTGGCTACTACTGAATGTGTCCTGTCCTGCAGCCTTAAGTACCATCCATCGTTCCTTCTTGGAACACTCCGACCGGTTTCGCCATCTTGCGGCTCATCAGGGAGCTATAAACAAACAGACCAAGTCCTTAGTGCGTCACTTGCAAAAGTTAGGTTTTAAAATGGTGGGCAGAGGGGGGAAACGCCCTCCCTATGTTGTCTGCCTCTTGGTTCTGGCCCGCACCTCAGACTGTTGCTGTTGTCCAAATGAATGCACCTTGTGCTTTAGCTTTAGGCACCATCCAGAGTTCCTGCTTGGCTACTACTGAATGTGTCCTGTCCTGCAGCCTTAAGTACCATCCATCGTTCCTTCTTGGAACACTCCGACCGGTTTCGCCATCTTGCGGCTCATCAGGGAGCTATAAACAAACAGACCAAGTCCTTAGTGCGTCACTTGCAAAAGTTAGGTTTTAAAATGGTGGGCAGAGGGGGGAAACGCCCTCCCTATGTTGTCTGCCTCTTGGTTCTGGCCCGCACCTCAGACTGTTGCTGTTGTCCAAATGAATGCACCTTGTGCTTTAGCTTTAGGCACCATCCAGAGTTCCTGCTTGGCTACTACTGAATGTGTCCTGTCCTGCAGCCTTAAGTACCATCCATCGTTCCTTCTTGGAACACTCCGACCGGTTTCGCCATCTTGCGGCTCATCAGGGAGCTATAAACAAACAGACCAAGTCCTTAGTGCGTCACTTGCAAAAGTTAGGTTTTAAAATGGTGGGCAGAGGGGGGAAACGCCCTCCCTATGTTGTCTGCCTCTTGGTTCTGGCCCGCACCTCAGACTGTTGCTGTTGTCCAAATGAATGCACCTTGTGCTTTAGCTTTAGGCACCATCCAGAGTTCCTGCTTGGCTACTACTGAATGTGTCCTGCTTTAGGCACCATCCAGAGTTCCTGCTTGGCTACTACTGAATGTGTCCTGTCCTGCAGCCTTAAGTACCATCCATCGTTCCTTCTTGTACACTCCGACCGGTTTCGCCATCTTGCGGCTCATCAGGGAGCTATAAACAAACAGACCAAGTCCTTAGTGCGTCACTTGCAAAAGTTAGGTTTTAAAATGGTGGGCAGAGGGGGGAAACGCCCTCCCTATGTTGTCTGCCTCTTGGTTCTGGCCCGCACCTCAGACTGTTGCTGTTGTCCAAATGAATGCACCTTGTGCTTTAGCTTTAGGCACCATCCAGAGTTCCTGCTTGGCTACTACTGAATGTGTCCTGTCCTGCAGCCTTAAGTACCATCCATCGTTCCTTCTTGGAACACTCCGACCGGTTTCGCCATCTTGCGGCTCATCAGGGAGCTATAAACAAACAGACCAAGTCCTTAGTGCGTCACTTGCAAAAGTTAGGTTTTAAAATGGTGGGCAGAGGGGGGAAACGCCCTCCCTATGTTGTCTGCCTCTTGGTTCTGGCCCGCACCTCAGACTGTTGCTGTTGTCCAAATGAATGCACCTTGTGCTTTAGCTTTAGGCACCATCCAGAGTTCCTGCTTGGCTACTACTGAATGTGTCCTGTCCTGCAGCCTTAAGTACCATCCATCGTTCCTTCTTGGAACACTCCGACCGGTTTCGCCATCTTGCGGCTCATCAGGGAGCTATAAACAAACAGACCAAGTCCTTAGTGCGTCACTTGCAAAAGTTAGGTTTTAAAATGGTGGGCAGAGGGGGGAAACGCCCTCCCTATGTTGTCTGCCTCTTGGTTCTGGCCCGCACCTCAGACTGTTGCTGTTGTCCAAATGAATGCACCTTGTGCTTTAGCTTTAGGCACCATCCAGAGTTCCTGCTTGGCTACTACTGAATGTGTCCTGTCCTGCAGCCTTAAGTACCATCCATCGTTCCTTCTTGGAACACTCCGACCGGTTTCGCCATCTTGCGGCTCATCAGGGAGCTATAAACAAACAGACCAAGTCCTTAGTGCGTCACTTGCAAAAGTTAGGTTTTAAAATGGTGGGCAGAGGGGGGAAACGCCCTCCCTATGTTGTCTGCCTCTTGGTTCTGGCCCGCACCTCAGACTGTTGCTGTTGTCCAAATGAATGCACCTTGTGCTTTAGCTTTAGGCACCATCCAGAGTTCCTGCTTGGCTACTACTGAATGTGTCCTGTCCTGCAGCCTTAAGTACCATCCATCGTTCCTTCTTGGAACACTCCGACCGGTTTCGCCATCTTGCGGCTCATCAGGGAGCTATAAACAAACAGACCAAGTCCTTAGTGCGTCACTTGCAAAAGTTAGGTTTTAAAATGGTGGGCAGAGGGGGGAAACGCCCTCCCTATGTTGTCTGCCTCTTGGTTCTGGCCCGCACCTCAGACTGTTGCTGTTGTCCAAATGAATGCACCTTGTGCTTTAGCTTTAGGCACCATCCAGAGTTCCTGCTTGGCTACTACTGAATGTGTCCTGTCCTGCAGCCTTAAGTACCATCCATCGTTCCTTCTTGGAACACTCCGACCGGTTTCGCCATCTTGCGGCTCATCAGGGAGCTATAAACAAACAGACCAAGTCCTTAGTGCGTCACTTGCAAAAGTTAGGTTTTAAAATGGTGGGCAGAGGGGGGAAACGCCCTCCCTATGTTGTCTGCCTCTTGGTTCTGGCCCGCACCTCAGACTGTTGCTGTTGTCCAAATGAATGCACCTTGTGCTTTAGCTTTAGGCACCATCCAGAGTTCCTGCTTGGCTACTACTGAATGTGTCCTGTCCTGCAGCCTTAAGTACCATCCATCGTTCCTTCTTGGAACACTCCGACCGGTTTCGCCATCTTGCGGCTCATCAGGGAGCTATAAACAAACAGACCAAGTCCTTAGTGCGTCACTTGCAAAAGTTAGGTTTTAAAATGGTGGGCAGAGGGGGGAAACGCCCTCCCTATGTTGTCTGCCTCTTGGTTCTGGCCCGCACCTCAGACTGTTGCTGTTGTCCAAATGAATGCACCTTGTGCTTTAGCTTTAGGCACCATCCAGAGTTCCTGCTTGGCTACTACTGAATGTGTCCTGTCCTGCAGCCTTAAGTACCATCCATCGTTCCTTCTTGGAACACTCCGACCGGTTTCGCCATCTTGCGGCTCATCAGGGAGCTATAAACAAACAGACCAAGTCCTTAGTGCGTCACTTGCAAAAGTTAGGTTTTAAAATGGTGGGCAGAGGGGGGAAACGCCCTCCCTATGTTGTCTGCCTCTTGGTTCTGGCCCGCACCTCAGACTGTTGCTGTTGTCCAAATGAATGCACCTTGTGCTTTAGCTTTAGGCACCATCCAGAGTTCCTGCTTGGCTACTACTGAATGTGTCCTGTCCTGCAGCCTTAAGTACCATCCATCGTTCCTTCTTGGAACACTCCGACCGGTTTCGCCATCTTGCGGCTCATCAGGGAGCTATAAACAAACAGACCAAGTCCTTAGTGCGTCACTTGCAAAAGTTAGGTTTTAAAATGGTGGGCAGAGGGGGGAAACGCCCTCCCTATGTTGTCTGCCTCTTGGTTCTGGCCCGCACCTCAGACTGTTGCTGTTGTCCAAATGAATGCACCTTGTGCTTTAGCTTTAGGCACCATCCAGAGTTCCTGCTTGGCTACTACTGAATGTGTCCTGTCCTGCAGCCTTAAGTACCATCCATCGTTCCTTCTTGGAACACTCCGACCGGTTTCGCCATCTTGCGGCTCATCAGGGAGCTATAAACAAACAGACCAAGTCCTTAGTGCGTCACTTGCAAAAGTTAGGTTTTAAAATGGTGGGCAGAGGGGGGAAACGCCCTCCCTATGTTGTCTGCCTCTTGGTTCTGGCCCGCACCTCAGACTGTTGCTGTTGTCCAAATGAATGCACCTTGTGCTTTAGCTTTAGGCACCATCCAGAGTTCCTGCTTGGCTACTACTGAATGTGTCCTGTCCTGCAGCCTTAAGTACCATCCATCGTTCCTTCTTGGAACACTCCGACCGGTTTCGCCATCTTGCGGCTCATCAGGGAGCTATAAACAAACAGACCAAGTCCTTAGTGCGTCACTTGCAAAAGTTAGGTTTTAAAATGGTGGGCAGAGGGGGGAAACGCCCTCCCTATGTTGTCTGCCTCTTGGTTCTGGCCCGCACCTCAGACTGTTGCTGTTGTCCAAATGAATGCACCTTGTGCTTTAGCTTTAGGCACCATCCAGAGTTCCTGCTTGGCTACTACTGAATGTGTCCTGTCCTGCAGCCTTAAGTACCATCCATCGTTCCTTCTTGGAACACTCCGACCGGTTTCGCCATCTTGCGGCTCATCAGGGAGCTATAAACAAACAGACCAAGTCCTTAGTGCGTCACTTGCAAAAGTTAGGTTTTAAAATGGTGGGCAGAGGGGGGAAACGCCCTCCCTATGTTGTCTGCCTCTTGGTTCTGGCCCGCACCTCAGACTGTTGCTGTTGTCCAAATGAATGCACCTTGTGCTTTAGCTTTAGGCACCATCCAGAGTTCCTGCTTGGCTACTACTGAATGTGTCCTGTCCTGCAGCCTTAAGTACCATCCATCGTTCCTTCTTGGAACACTCCGACCGGTTTCGCCATCTTGCGGCTCATCAGGGAGCTATAAACAAACAGACCAAGTCCTTAGTGCGTCACTTGCAAAAGTTAGGTTTTAAAATGGTGGGCAGAGGGGGGAAACGCCCTCCCTATGTTGTCTGCCTCTTGGTTCTGGCCCGCACCTCAGACTGTTGCTGTTGTCCAAATGAATGCACCTTGTGCTTTAGCTTTAGGCACCATCCAGAGTTCCTGCTTGGCTACTACTGAATGTGTCCTGTCCTGCAGCCTTAAGTACCATCCATCGTTCCTTCTTGGAACACTCCGACCGGTTTCGCCATCTTGCGGCTCATCAGGGAGCTATAAACAAACAGACCAAGTCCTTAGTGCGTCACTTGCAAAAGTTAGGTTTTAAAATGGTGGGCAGAGGGGGGAAACGCCCTCCCTATGTTGTCTGCCTCTTGGTTCTGGCCCGCACCTCAGACTGTTGCTGTTGTCCAAATGAATGCACCTTGTGCTTTAGCTTTAGGCACCATCCAGAGTTCCTGCTTGGCTACTACTGAATGTGTCCTGTCCTGCAGCCTTAAGTACCATCCATCGTTCCTTCTTGGAACACTCCGACCGGTTTCGCCATCTTGCGGCTCATCAGGGAGCTATAAACAAACAGACCAAGTCCTTAGTGCGTCACTTGCAAAAGTTAGGTTTTAAAATGGTGGGCAGAGGGGGGAAACGCCCTCCCTATGTTGTCTGCCTCTTGGTTCTGGCCCGCACCTCAGACTGTTGCTGTTGTCCAAATGAATGCACCTTGTGCTTTAGCTTTAGGCACCATCCAGAGTTCCTGCTTGGCTACTACTGAATGTGTCCTGTCCTGCAGCCTTAAGTACCATCCATCGTTCCTTCTTGGAACACTCCGACCGGTTTCGCCATCTTGCGGCTCATCAGGGAGCTATAAACAAACAGACCAAGTCCTTAGTGCGTCACTTGCAAAAGTTAGGTTTTAAAATGGTGGGCAGAGGGGGGAAACGCCCTCCCTATGTTGTCTGCCTCTTGGTTCTGGCCCGCACCTCAGACTGTTGCTGTTGTCCAAATGAATGCACCTTGTGCTTTAGCTTTAGGCACCATCCAGAGTTCCTGCTTGGCTACTACTGAATGTGTCCTGTCCTGCAGCCTTAAGTACCATCCATCGTTCCTTCTTGGAACACTCCGACCGGTTTCGCCATCTTGCGGCTCATCAGGGAGCTATAAACAAACAGACCAAGTCCTTAGTGCGTCACTTGCAAAAGTTAGGTTTTAAAATGGTGGGCAGAGGGGGGAAACGCCCTCCCTATGTTGTCTGCCTCTTGGTTCTGGCCCGCACCTCAGACTGTTGCTGTTGTCCAAATGAATGCACCTTGTGCTTTAGCTTTAGGCACCATCCAGAGTTCCTGCTTGGCTACTACTGAATGTGTCCTGTCCTGCAGCCTTAAGTACCATCCATCGTTCCTTCTTGGAACACTCCGACCGGTTTCGCCATCTTGCGGCTCATCAGGGAGCTATAAACAAACAGACCAAGTCCTTAGTGCGTCACTTGCAAAAGTTAGGTTTTAAAATGGTGGGCAGAGGGGGGAAACGCCCTCCCTATGTTGTCTGCCTCTTGGTTCTGGCCCGCACCTCAGACTGTTGCTGTTGTCCAAATGAATGCACCTTGTGCTTTAGCTTTAGGCACCATCCAGAGTTCCTGCTTGGCTACTACTGAATGTGTCCTGTCCTGCAGCCTTAAGTACCATCCATCGTTCCTTCTTGGAACACTCCGACCGGTTTCGCCATCTTGCGGCTCATCAGGGAGCTATAAACAAACAGACCAAGTCCTTAGTGCGTCACTTGCAAAAGTTAGGTTTTAAAATGGTGGGCAGAGGGGGGAAACGCCCTCCCTATGTTGTCTGCCTCTTGGTTCTGGCCCGCACCTCAGACTGTTGCTGTTGTCCAAATGAATGCACCTTGTGCTTTAGCTTTAGGCACCATCCAGAGTTCCTGCTTGGCTACTACTGAATGTGTCCTGTCCTGCAGCCTTAAGTACCATCCATCGTTCCTTCTTGGAACACTCCGACCGGTTTCGCCATCTTGCGGCTCATCAGGGAGCTATAAACAAACAGACCAAGTCCTTAGTGCGTCACTTGCAAAAGTTAGGTTTTAAAATGGTGGGCAGAGGGGGGAAACGCCCTCCCTATGTTGTCTGCCTCTTGGTTCTGGCCCGCACCTCAGACTGTTGCTGTTGTCCAAATGAATGCACCTTGTGCTTTAGCTTTAGGCACCATCCAGAGTTCCTGCTTGGCTACTACTGAATGTGTCCTGTCCTGCAGCCTTAAGTACCATCCATCGTTCCTTCTTGGAACACTCCGACCGGTTTCGCCATCTTGCGGCTCATCAGGGAGCTATAAACAAACAGACCAAGTCCTTAGTGCGTCACTTGCAAAAGTTAGGTTTTAAAATGGTGGGCAGAGGGGGGAAACGCCCTCCCTATGTTGTCTGCCTCTTGGTTCTGGCCCGCACCTCAGACTGTTGCTGTTGTCCAAATGAATGCACCTTGTGCTTTAGCTTTAGGCACCATCCAGAGTTCCTGCTTGGCTACTACTGAATGTGTCCTGTCCTGCAGCCTTAAGTACCATCCATCGTTCCTTCTTGGAACACTCCGACCGGTTTCGCCATCTTGCGGCTCATCAGGGAGCTATAAACAAACAGACCAAGTCCTTAGTGCGTCACTTGCAAAAGTTAGGTTTTAAAATGGTGGGCAGAGGGGGGAAACGCCCTCCCTATGTTGTCTGCCTCTTGGTTCTGGCCCGCACCTCAGACTGTTGCTGTTGTCCAAATGAATGCACCTTGTGCTTTAGCTTTAGGCACCATCCAGAGTTCCTGCTTGGCTACTACTGAATGTGTCCTGTCCTGCAGCCTTAAGTACCATCCATCGTTCCTTCTTGGAACACTCCGACCGGTTTCGCCATCTTGCGGCTCATCAGGGAGCTATAAACAAACAGACCAAGTCCTTAGTGCGTCACTTGCAAAAGTTAGGTTTTAAAATGGTGGGCAGAGGGGGGAAACGCCCTCCCTATGTTGTCTGCCTCTTGGTTCTGGCCCGCACCTCAGACTGTTGCTGTTGTCCAAATGAATGCACCTTGTGCTTTAGCTTTAGGCACCATCCAGAGTTCCTGCTTGGCTACTACTGAATGTGTCCTGTCCTGCAGCCTTAAGTACCATCCATCGTTCCTTCTTGGAACACTCCGACCGGTTTCGCCATCTTGCGGCTCATCAGGGAGCTATAACAAACAGACCAAGTCCTTAGTGCGTCACTTGCAAAAGTTTAGGTCTTTAAAATGGTGGGCAGAGGGGGGGAAAACGCCCCCCTTTCCACGAAACCCCTCACTGGCCCGCACCTCAGACTGTTGCTGTTGTCCAAATGAATGCACCTTGTGCTTTAGCTTTAGGCACCATCCAGAGTTCCTGCTTGGCTACTACTGAATGTGTCCTGTCCTGCAGCCTTAAGTACCATCCATCGTTCCTTCTTGGAACACTCCGACCGGTTTCGCCATCTTGCGGCTCATCAGGGAGCTATAAACAAACAGACCAAGTCCTTAGTGCGTCACTTGCAAAAGTTAGGTTTTAAAATGGTGGGCAGAGGGGGGAAACGCCCTCCCTATGTTGTCTGCCTCTTGGTTCTGGCCCGCACCTCAGACTGTTGCTGTTGTCCAAATGAATGCACCTTGTGCTTTAGCTTTAGGCACCATCCAGAGTTCCTGCTTGGCTACTACTGAATGTGTCCTGTCCTGCAGCCTTAAGTACCATCCATCGTTCCTTCTTGGAACACTCCGACCGGTTTCGCCATCTTGCGGCTCATCAGGGAGCTATAAACAAACAGACCAAGTCCTTAGTGCGTCACTTGCAAAAGTTAGGTTTTAAAATGGTGGGCAGAGGGGGGAAACGCCCTCCCTATGTTGTCTGCCTCTTGGTTCTGGCCCGCACCTCAGACTGTTGCTGTTGTCCAAATGAATGCACCTTGTGCTTTAGCTTTAGGCACCATCCAGAGTTCCTGCTTGGCTACTACTGAATGTGTCCTGTCCTGCAGCCTTAAGTACCATCCATCGTTCCTTCTTGGAACACTCCGACCGGTTTCGCCATCTTGCGGCTCATCAGGGAGCTATAAACAAACAGACCAAGTCCTTAGTGCGTCACTTGCAAAAGTTAGGTTTTAAAATGGTGGGCAGAGGGGGGAAACGCCCTCCCTATGTTGTCTGCCTCTTGGTTCTGGCCCGCACCTCAGACTGTTGCTGTTGTCCAAATGAATGCACCTTGTGCTTTAGCTTTAGGCACCATCCAGAGTTCCTGCTTGGCTACTACTGAATGTGTCCTGTCCTGCAGCCTTAAGTACCATCCATCGTTCCTTCTTGGAACACTCCGACCGGTTTCGCCATCTTGCGGCTCATCAGGGAGCTATAAACAAACAGACCAAGTCCTTAGTGCGTCACTTGCAAAAGTTAGGTTTTAAAATGGTGGGCAGAGGGGGGAAACGCCCTCCCTATGTTGTCTGCCTCTTGGTTCTGGCCCGCACCTCAGACTGTTGCTGTTGTCCAAATGAATGCACCTTGTGCTTTAGCTTTAGGCACCATCCAGAGTTCCTGCTTGGCTACTACTGAATGTGTCCTGTCCTGCAGCCTTAAGTACCATCCATCGTTCCTTCTTGGAACACTCCGACCGGTTTCGCCATCTTGCGGCTCATCAGGGAGCTATAAACAAACAGACCAAGTCCTTAGTGCGTCACTTGCAAAAGTTAGGTTTTAAAATGGTGGGCAGAGGGGGGAAACGCCCTCCCTATGTTGTCTGCCTCTTGGTTCTGGCCCGCACCTCAGACTGTTGCTGTTGTCCAAATGAATGCACCTTGTGCTTTAGCTTTAGGCACCATCCAGAGTTCCTGCTTGGCTACTACTGAATGTGTCCTGTCCTGCAGCCTTAAGTACCATCCATCGTTCCTTCTTGGAACACTCCGACCGGTTTCGCCATCTTGCGGCTCATCAGGGAGCTATAAACAAACAGACCAAGTCCTTAGTGCGTCACTTGCAAAAGTTAGGTTTTAAAATGGTGGGCAGAGGGGGGAAACGCCCTCCCTATGTTGTCTGCCTCTTGGTTCTGGCCCGCACCTCAGACTGTTGCTGTTGTCCAAATGAATGCACCTTGTGCTTTAGCTTTAGGCACCATCCAGAGTTCCTGCTTGGCTACTACTGAATGTGTCCTGTCCTGCAGCCTTAAGTACCATCCATCGTTCCTTCTTGGAACACTCCGACCGGTTTCGCCATCTTGCGGCTCATCAGGGAGCTATAAACAAACAGACCAAGTCCTTAGTGCGTCACTTGCAAAAGTTAGGTTTTAAAATGGTGGGCAGAGGGGGGAAACGCCCTCCCTATGTTGTCTGCCTCTTGGTTCTGGCCCGCACCTCAGACTGTTGCTGTTGTCCAAATGAATGCACCTTGTGCTTTAGCTTTAGGCACCATCCAGAGTTCCTGCTTGGCTACTACTGAATGTGTCCTGTCCTGCAGCCTTAAGTACCATCCATCGTTCCTTCTTGGAACACTCCGACCGGTTTCGCCATCTTGCGGCTCATCAGGGAGCTATAAACAAACAGACCAAGTCCTTAGTGCGTCACTTGCAAAAGTTAGGTTTTAAAATGGTGGGCAGAGGGGGGAAACGCCCTCCCTATGTTGTCTGCCTCTTGGTTCTGGCCCGCACCTCAGACTGTTGCTGTTGTCCAAATGAATGCACCTTGTGCTTTAGCTTTAGGCACCATCCAGAGTTCCTGCTTGGCTACTACTGAATGTGTCCTGTCCTGCAGCCTTAAGTACCATCCATCGTTCCTTCTTGGAACACTCCGACCGGTTTCGCCATCTTGCGGCTCATCAGGGAGCTATAAACAAACAGACCAAGTCCTTAGTGCGTCACTTGCAAAAGTTAGGTTTTAAAATGGTGGGCAGAGGGGGGAAACGCCCTCCCTATGTTGTCTGCCTCTTGGTTCTGGCCCGCACCTCAGACTGTTGCTGTTGTCCAAATGAATGCACCTTGTGCTTTAGCTTTAGGCACCATCCAGAGTTCCTGCTTGGCTACTACTGAATGTGTCCTGTCCTGCAGCCTTAAGTACCATCCATCGTTCCTTCTTGGAACACTCCGACCGGTTTCGCCATCTTGCGGCTCATCAGGGAGCTATAAACAAACAGACCAAGTCCTTAGTGCGTCACTTGCAAAAGTTAGGTTTTAAAATGGTGGGCAGAGGGGGGAAACGCCCTCCCTATGTTGTCTGCCTCTTGGTTCTGGCCCGCACCTCAGACTGTTGCTGTTGTCCAAATGAATGCACCTTGTGCTTTAGCTTTAGGCACCATCCAGAGTTCCTGCTTGGCTACTACTGAATGTGTCCTGTCCTGCAGCCTTAAGTACCATCCATCGTTCCTTCTTGGAACACTCCGACCGGTTTCGCCATCTTGCGGCTCATCAGGGAGCTATAAACAAACAGACCAAGTCCTTAGTGCGTCACTTGCAAAAGTTAGGTTTTAAAATGGTGGGCAGAGGGGGGAAACGCCCTCCCTATGTTGTCTGCCTCTTGGTTCTGGCCCGCACCTCAGACTGTTGCTGTTGTCCAAATGAATGCACCTTGTGCTTTAGCTTTAGGCACCATCCAGAGTTCCTGCTTGGCTACTACTGAATGTGTCCTGTCCTGCAGCCTTAAGTACCATCCATCGTTCCTTCTTGGAACACTCCGACCGGTTTCGCCATCTTGCGGCTCATCAGGGAGCTATAAACAAACAGACCAAGTCCTTAGTGCGTCACTTGCAAAAGTTAGGTTTTAAAATGGTGGGCAGAGGGGGGAAACGCCCTCCCTATGTTGTCTGCCTCTTGGTTCTGGCCCGCACCTCAGACTGTTGCTGTTGTCCAAATGAATGCACCTTGTGCTTTAGCTTTAGGCACCATCCAGAGTTCCTGCTTGGCTACTACTGAATGTGTCCTGTCCTGCAGCCTTAAGTACCATCCATCGTTCCTTCTTGGAACACTCCGACCGGTTTCGCCATCTTGCGGCTCATCAGGGAGCTATAAACAAACAGACCAAGTCCTTAGTGCGTCACTTGCAAAAGTTAGGTTTTAAAATGGTGGGCAGAGGGGGGAAACGCCCTCCCTATGTTGTCTGCCTCTTGGTTCTGGCCCGCACCTCAGACTGTTGCTGTTGTCCAAATGAATGCACCTTGTGCTTTAGCTTTAGGCACCATCCAGAGTTCCTGCTTGGCTACTACTGAATGTGTCCTGTCCTGCAGCCTTAAGTACCATCCATCGTTCCTTCTTGGAACACTCCGACCGGTTTCGCCATCTTGCGGCTCATCAGGGAGCTATAAACAAACAGACCAAGTCCTTAGTGCGTCACTTGCAAAAGTTAGGTTTTAAAATGGTGGGCAGAGGGGGGAAACGCCCTCCCTATGTTGTCTGCCTCTTGGTTCTGGCCCGCACCTCAGACTGTTGCTGTTGTCCAAATGAATGCACCTTGTGCTTTAGCTTTAGGCACCATCCAGAGTTCCTGCTTGGCTACTACTGAATGTGTCCTGTCCTGCAGCCTTAAGTACCATCCATCGTTCCTTCTTGGAACACTCCGACCGGTTTCGCCATCTTGCGGCTCATCAGGGAGCTATAAACAAACAGACCAAGTCCTTAGTGCGTCACTTGCAAAAGTTAGGTTTTAAAATGGTGGGCAGAGGGGGGAAACGCCCTCCCTATGTTGTCTGCCTCTTGGTTCTGGCCCGCACCTCAGACTGTTGCTGTTGTCCAAATGAATGCACCTTGTGCTTTAGCTTTAGGCACCATCCAGAGTTCCTGCTTGGCTACTACTGAATGTGTCCTGTCCTGCAGCCTTAAGTACCATCCATCGTTCCTTCTTGGAACACTCCGACCGGTTTCGCCATCTTGCGGCTCATCAGGGAGCTATAAACAAACAGACCAAGTCCTTAGTGCGTCACTTGCAAAAGTTAGGTTTTAAAATGGTGGGCAGAGGGGGGAAACGCCCTCCCTATGTTGTCTGCCTCTTGGTTCTGGCCCGCACCTCAGACTGTTGCTGTTGTCCAAATGAATGCACCTTGTGCTTTAGCTTTAGGCACCATCCAGAGTTCCTGCTTGGCTACTACTGAATGTGTCCTGTCCTGCAGCCTTAAGTACCATCCATCGTTCCTTCTTGGAACACTCCGACCGGTTTCGCCATCTTGCGGCTCATCAGGGAGCTATAAACAAACAGACCAAGTCCTTAGTGCGTCACTTGCAAAAGTTAGGTTTTAAAATGGTGGGCAGAGGGGGGAAACGCCCTCCCTATGTTGTCTGCCTCTTGGTTCTGGCCCGCACCTCAGACTGTTGCTGTTGTCCAAATGAATGCACCTTGTGCTTTAGCTTTAGGCACCATCCAGAGTTCCTGCTTGGCTACTACTGAATGTGTCCTGTCCTGCAGCCTTAAGTACCATCCATCGTTCCTTCTTGGAACACTCCGACCGGTTTCGCCATCTTGCGGCTCATCAGGGAGCTATAAACAAACAGACCAAGTCCTTAGTGCGTCACTTGCAAAAGTTAGGTTTTAAAATGGTGGGCAGAGGGGGGAAACGCCCTCCCTATGTTGTCTGCCTCTTGGTTCTGGCCCGCACCTCAGACTGTTGCTGTTGTCCAAATGAATGCACCTTGTGCTTTAGCTTTAGGCACCATCCAGAGTTCCTGCTTGGCTACTACTGAATGTGTCCTGTCCTGCAGCCTTAAGTACCATCCATCGTTCCTTCTTGGAACACTCCGACCGGTTTCGCCATCTTGCGGCTCATCAGGGAGCTATAAACAAACAGACCAAGTCCTTAGTGCGTCACTTGCAAAAGTTAGGTTTTAAAATGGTGGGCAGAGGGGGGAAACGCCCTCCCTATGTTGTCTGCCTCTTGGTTCTGGCCCGCACCTCAGACTGTTGCTGTTGTCCAAATGAATGCACCTTGTGCTTTAGCTTTAGGCACCATCCAGAGTTCCTGCTTGGCTACTACTGAATGTGTCCTGTCCTGCAGCCTTAAGTACCATCCATCGTTCCTTCTTGGAACACTCCGACCGGTTTCGCCATCTTGCGGCTCATCAGGGAGCTATAAACAAACAGACCAAGTCCTTAGTGCGTCACTTGCAAAAGTTAGGTTTTAAAATGGTGGGCAGAGGGGGGAAACGCCCTCCCTATGTTGTCTGCCTCTTGGTTCTGGCCCGCACCTCAGACTGTTGCTGTTGTCCAAATGAATGCACCTTGTGCTTTAGCTTTAGGCACCATCCAGAGTTCCTGCTTGGCTACTACTGAATGTGTCCTGTCCTGCAGCCTTAAGTACCATCCATCGTTCCTTCTTGGAACACTCCGACCGGTTTCGCCATCTTGCGGCTCATCAGGGAGCTATAAACAAACAGACCAAGTCCTTAGTGCGTCACTTGCAAAAGTTAGGTTTTAAAATGGTGGGCAGAGGGGGGAAACGCCCTCCCTATGTTGTCTGCCTCTTGGTTCTGGCCCGCACCTCAGACTGTTGCTGTTGTCCAAATGAATGCACCTTGTGCTTTAGCTTTAGGCACCATCCAGAGTTCCTGCTTGGCTACTACTGAATGTGTCCTGTCCTGCAGCCTTAAGTACCATCCATCGTTCCTTCTTGGAACACTCCGACCGGTTTCGCCATCTTGCGGCTCATCAGGGAGCTATAAACAAACAGACCAAGTCCTTAGTGCGTCACTTGCAAAAGTTAGGTTTTAAAATGGTGGGCAGAGGGGGGAAACGCCCTCCCTATGTTGTCTGCCTCTTGGTTCTGGCCCGCACCTCAGACTGTTGCTGTTGTCCAAATGAATGCACCTTGTGCTTTAGCTTTAGGCACCATCCAGAGTTCCTGCTTGGCTACTACTGAATGTGTCCTGTCCTGCAGCCTTAAGTACCATCCATCGTTCCTTCTTGGAACACTCCGACCGGTTTCGCCATCTTGCGGCTCATCAGGGAGCTATAAACAAACAGACCAAGTCCTTAGTGCGTCACTTGCAAAAGTTAGGTTTTAAAATGGTGGGCAGAGGGGGGAAACGCCCTCCCTATGTTGTCTGCCTCTTGGTTCTGGCCCGCACCTCAGACTGTTGCTGTTGTCCAAATGAATGCACCTTGTGCTTTAGCTTTAGGCACCATCCAGAGTTCCTGCTTGGCTACTACTGAATGTGTCCTGTCCTGCAGCCTTAAGTACCATCCATCGTTCCTTCTTGGAACACTCCGACCGGTTTCGCCATCTTGCGGCTCATCAGGGAGCTATAAACAAACAGACCAAGTCCTTAGTGCGTCACTTGCAAAAGTTAGGTTTTAAAATGGTGGGCAGAGGGGGGAAACGCCCTCCCTATGTTGTCTGCCTCTTGGTTCTGGCCCGCACCTCAGACTGTTGCTGTTGTCCAAATGAATGCACCTTGTGCTTTAGCTTTAGGCACCATCCAGAGTTCCTGCTTGGCTACTACTGAATGTGTCCTGTCCTGCAGCCTTAAGTACCATCCATCGTTCCTTCTTGGAACACTCCGACCGGTTTCGCCATCTTGCGGCTCATCAGGGAGCTATAAACAAACAGACCAAGTCCTTAGTGCGTCACTTGCAAAAGTTAGGTTTTAAAATGGTGGGCAGAGGGGGGAAACGCCCTCCCTATGTTGTCTGCCTCTTGGTTCTGGCCCGCACCTCAGACTGTTGCTGTTGTCCAAATGAATGCACCTTGTGCTTTAGCTTTAGGCACCATCCAGAGTTCCTGCTTGGCTACTACTGAATGTGTCCTGTCCTGCAGCCTTAAGTACCATCCATCGTTCCTTCTTGGAACACTCCGACCGGTTTCGCCATCTTGCGGCTCATCAGGGAGCTATAAACAAACAGACCAAGTCCTTAGTGCGTCACTTGCAAAAGTTAGGTTTTAAAATGGTGGGCAGAGGGGGGAAACGCCCTCCCTATGTTGTCTGCCTCTTGGTTCTGGCCCGCACCTCAGACTGTTGCTGTTGTCCAAATGAATGCACCTTGTGCTTTAGCTTTAGGCACCATCCAGAGTTCCTGCTTGGCTACTACTGAATGTGTCCTGTCCTGCAGCCTTAAGTACCATCCATCGTTCCTTCTTGGAACACTCCGACCGGTTTCGCCATCTTGCGGCTCATCAGGGAGCTATAAACAAACAGACCAAGTCCTTAGTGCGTCACTTGCAAAAGTTAGGTTTTAAAATGGTGGGCAGAGGGGGGAAACGCCCTCCCTATGTTGTCTGCCTCTTGGTTCTGGCCCGCACCTCAGACTGTTGCTGTTGTCCAAATGAATGCACCTTGTGCTTTAGCTTTAGGCACCATCCAGAGTTCCTGCTTGGCTACTACTGAATGTGTCCTGTCCTGCAGCCTTAAGTACCATCCATCGTTCCTTCTTGGAACACTCCGACCGGTTTCGCCATCTTGCGGCTCATCAGGGAGCTATAAACAAACAGACCAAGTCCTTAGTGCGTCACTTGCAAAAGTTAGGTTTTAAAATGGTGGGCAGAGGGGGGAAACGCCCTCCCTATGTTGTCTGCCTCTTGGTTCTGGCCCGCACCTCAGACTGTTGCTGTTGTCCAAATGAATGCACCTTGTGCTTTAGCTTTAGGCACCATCCAGAGTTCCTGCTTGGCTACTACTGAATGTGTCCTGTCCTGCAGCCTTAAGTACCATCCATCGTTCCTTCTTGGAACACTCCGACCGGTTTCGCCATCTTGCGGCTCATCAGGGAGCTATAAACAAACAGACCAAGTCCTTAGTGCGTCACTTGCAAAAGTTAGGTTTTAAAATGGTGGGCAGAGGGGGGAAACGCCCTCCCTATGTTGTCTGCCTCTTGGTTCTGGCCCGCACCTCAGACTGTTGCTGTTGTCCAAATGAATGCACCTTGTGCTTTAGCTTTAGGCACCATCCAGAGTTCCTGCTTGGCTACTACTGAATGTGTCCTGTCCTGCAGCCTTAAGTACCATCCATCGTTCCTTCTTGGAACACTCCGACCGGTTTCGCCATCTTGCGGCTCATCAGGGAGCTATAAACAAACAGACCAAGTCCTTAGTGCGTCACTTGCAAAAGTTAGGTTTTAAAATGGTGGGCAGAGGGGGGAAACGCCCTCCCTATGTTGTCTGCCTCTTGGTTCTGGCCCGCACCTCAGACTGTTGCTGTTGTCCAAATGAATGCACCTTGTGCTTTAGCTTTAGGCACCATCCAGAGTTCCTGCTTGGCTACTACTGAATGTGTCCTGTCCTGCAGCCTTAAGTACCATCCATCGTTCCTTCTTGGAACACTCCGACCGGTTTCGCCATCTTGCGGCTCATCAGGGAGCTATAAACAAACAGACCAAGTCCTTAGTGCGTCACTTGCAAAAGTTAGGTTTTAAAATGGTGGGCAGAGGGGGGAAACGCCCTCCCTATGTTGTCTGCCTCTTGGTTCTGGCCCGCACCTCAGACTGTTGCTGTTGTCCAAATGAATGCACCTTGTGCTTTAGCTTTAGGCACCATCCAGAGTTCCTGCTTGGCTACTACTGAATGTGTCCTGTCCTGCAGCCTTAAGTACCATCCATCGTTCCTTCTTGGAACACTCCGACCGGTTTCGCCATCTTGCGGCTCATCAGGGAGCTATAAACAAACAGACCAAGTCCTTAGTGCGTCACTTGCAAAAGTTAGGTTTTAAAATGGTGGGCAGAGGGGGGAAACGCCCTCCCTATGTTGTCTGCCTCTTGGTTCTGGCCCGCACCTCAGACTGTTGCTGTTGTCCAAATGAATGCACCTTGTGCTTTAGCTTTAGGCACCATCCAGAGTTCCTGCTTGGCTACTACTGAATGTGTCCTGTCCTGCAGCCTTAAGTACCATCCATCGTTCCTTCTTGGAACACTCCGACCGGTTTCGCCATCTTGCGGCTCATCAGGGAGCTATAAACAAACAGACCAAGTCCTTAGTGCGTCACTTGCAAAAGTTAGGTTTTAAAATGGTGGGCAGAGGGGGGAAACGCCCTCCCTATGTTGTCTGCCTCTTGGTTCTGGCCCGCACCTCAGACTGTTGCTGTTGTCCAAATGAATGCACCTTGTGCTTTAGCTTTAGGCACCATCCAGAGTTCCTGCTTGGCTACTACTGAATGTGTCCTGTCCTGCAGCCTTAAGTACCATCCATCGTTCCTTCTTGGAACACTCCGACCGGTTTCGCCATCTTGCGGCTCATCAGGGAGCTATAAACAAACAGACCAAGTCCTTAGTGCGTCACTTGCAAAAGTTAGGTTTTAAAATGGTGGGCAGAGGGGGGAAACGCCCTCCCTATGTTGTCTGCCTCTTGGTTCTGGCCCGCACCTCAGACTGTTGCTGTTGTCCAAATGAATGCACCTTGTGCTTTAGCTTTAGGCACCATCCAGAGTTCCTGCTTGGCTACTACTGAATGTGTCCTGTCCTGCAGCCTTAAGTACCATCCATCGTTCCTTCTTGGAACACTCCGACCGGTTTCGCCATCTTGCGGCTCATCAGGGAGCTATAAACAAACAGACCAAGTCCTTAGTGCGTCACTTGCAAAAGTTAGGTTTTAAAATGGTGGGCAGAGGGGGGAAACGCCCTCCCTATGTTGTCTGCCTCTTGGTTCTGGCCCGCACCTCAGACTGTTGCTGTTGTCCAAATGAATGCACCTTGTGCTTTAGCTTTAGGCACCATCCAGAGTTCCTGCTTGGCTACTACTGAATGTGTCCTGTCCTGCAGCCTTAAGTACCATCCATCGTTCCTTCTTGGAACACTCCGACCGGTTTCGCCATCTTGCGGCTCATCAGGGAGCTATAAACAAACAGACCAAGTCCTTAGTGCGTCACTTGCAAAAGTTAGGTTTTAAAATGGTGGGCAGAGGGGGGAAACGCCCTCCCTATGTTGTCTGCCTCTTGGTTCTGGCCCGCACCTCAGACTGTTGCTGTTGTCCAAATGAATGCACCTTGTGCTTTAGCTTTAGGCACCATCCAGAGTTCCTGCTTGGCTACTACTGAATGTGTCCTGTCCTGCAGCCTTAAGTACCATCCATCGTTCCTTCTTGGAACACTCCGACCGGTTTCGCCATCTTGCGGCTCATCAGGGAGCTATAAACAAACAGACCAAGTCCTTAGTGCGTCACTTGCAAAAGTTAGGTTTTAAAATGGTGGGCAGAGGGGGGAAACGCCCTCCCTATGTTGTCTGCCTCTTGGTTCTGGCCCGCACCTCAGACTGTTGCTGTTGTCCAAATGAATGCACCTTGTGCTTTAGCTTTAGGCACCATCCAGAGTTCCTGCTTGGCTACTACTGAATGTGTCCTGTCCTGCAGCCTTAAGTACCATCCATCGTTCCTTCTTGGAACACTCCGACCGGTTTCGCCATCTTGCGGCTCATCAGGGAGCTATAAACAAACAGACCAAGTCCTTAGTGCGTCACTTGCAAAAGTTAGGTTTTAAAATGGTGGGCAGAGGGGGGAAACGCCCTCCCTATGTTGTCTGCCTCTTGGTTCTGGCCCGCACCTCAGACTGTTGCTGTTGTCCAAATGAATGCACCTTGTGCTTTAGCTTTAGGCACCATCCAGAGTTAGGGTTAGGGTTAGGGTTAGGGTTAGGGTTAGGGTTAGGGTTAGGGTTAGGGTTAGGGTTAGGGTTAGGGTTAGGGTTAGGGTTAGGGTTAGGGTTAGGGTTAGGGTTAGGGTTAGGGTTAGGGTTAGGGTTAGGGTTAGGGTTAGGGTTAGGGTTAGGGTTAGGGTTAGGGTTAGGGTTAGGGTTAGGGTTAGGGTTAGGGTTAGGGTTAGGGTTAGGGTTAGGGTTAGGGTTAGGGTTAGGGTTAGGGTTAGGGTTAGGGTTAGGGTTAGGGTTAGGGTTAGGGTTAGGGTTAGGGTTAGGGTTAGGGTTAGGGTTAGGGTTAGGGTTAGGGTTAGGGTTAGGGTTAGGGTTAGGGTTAGGGTTAGGGTTAGGGTTAGGGTTAGGGTTAGGGTTAGGGTTAGGGTTAGGGTTAGGGTTAGGGTTAGGGTTAGGGTTAGGGTTAGGGTTAGGGTTAGGGTTAGGGTTAGGGTTAGGGTTAGGGTTAGGGTTAGGGTTAGGGTTAGGGTTAGGGTTAGGGTTAGGGTTAGGGTTAGGGTTAGGGTTAGGGTTAGGGTTAGGGTTAGGGTTAGGGTTAGGGTTAGGGTTAGGGTTAGGGTTAGGGTTAGGGTTAGGGTTAGGGTTAGGGTTAGGGTTAGGGTTAGGGTTAGGGTTAGGGTTAGGGTTAGGGTTAGGGTTAGGGTTAGGGTTAGGGTTAGGGTTAGGGTTAGGGTTAGGGTTAGGGTTAGGGTTAGGGTTAGGGTTAGGGTTAGGGTTAGGGTTAGGGTTAGGGTTAGGGTTAGGGTTAGGGTTAGGGTTAGGGTTAGGGTTAGGGTTAGGGTTAGGGTTAGGGTTAGGGTTAGGGTTAGGGTTAGGGTTAGGGTTAGGGTTAGGGTTAGGGTTAGGGTTAGGGTTAGGGTTAGGGTTAGGGTTAGGGTTAGGGTTAGGGTTAGGGTTAGGGTTAGGGTTAGGGTTAGGGTTAGGGTTAGGGTTAGGGTTAGGGTTAGGGTTAGGGTTAGGGTTAGGGTTAGGGTTAGGGTTAGGGTTAGGGTTAGGGTTAGGGTTAGGGTTAGGGTTAGGGTTAGGGTTAGGGTTAGGGTTAGGGTTAGGGTTAGGGTTAGGGTTAGGGTTAGGGTTAGGGTTAGGGTTAGGGTTAGGGTTAGGGTTAGGGTT
The DNA here is from genome assembly GCF_035084215.1 of Heptranchias perlo. Taxonomy (NCBI): domain Eukaryota; kingdom Metazoa; phylum Chordata; class Chondrichthyes; order Hexanchiformes; family Hexanchidae; genus Heptranchias; species Heptranchias perlo. The sequence continues at coordinate 48,337,447 of NC_090349.1, forward strand.
AGGGTTAGGGTTAGGGTTAGGGTTAGGGTTAGGGTTAGGGTTAGGGTTAGGGTTAGGGTTAGGGTTAGGGTTAGGGTTAGGGTTAGGGTTAGGGTTAGGGTTAGGGTTAGGGTTAGGGTTAGGGTTAGGGTTAGGGTTAGGGTTAGGGTTAGGGTTAGGGTTAGGGTTAGGGTTAGGGTTAGGGTTAGGGTTAGGGTTAGGGTTAGGGTTAGGGTTAGGGTTAGGGTTAGGGTTAGGGTTAGGGTTAGGGTTAGGGTTAGGGTTAGGGTTAGGGTTAGGGTTAGGGTTAGGGTTAGGGTTAGGGTTAGGGTTAGGGTTAGGGTTAGGGTTAGGGTTAGGGTTAGGGTTAGGGTTAGGGTTAGGGTTAGGGTTAGGGTTAGGGTTAGGGTTAGGGTTAGGGTTAGGGTTAGGGTTAGGGTTAGGGTTAGGGTTAGGGTTAGGGTTAGGGTTAGGGTTAGGGTTAGGGTTAGGGTTAGGGTTAGGGTTAGGGTTAGGGTTAGGGTTAGGGTTAGGGTTAGGGTTAGGGTTAGGGTTAGGGTTAGGGTTAGGGTTAGGGTTAGGGTTAGGGTTAGGGTTAGGGTTAGGGTTAGGGTTAGGGTTAGGGTTAGGGTTAGGGTTAGGGTTAGGGTTAGGGTTAGGGTTAGGGTTAGGGTTAGGGTTAGGGTTAGGGTTAGGGTTAGGGTTAGGGTTAGGGTTAGGGTTAGGGTTAGGGTTAGGGTTAGGGTTAGGGTTAGGGTTAGGGTTAGGGTTAGGGTTAGGGTTAGGGTTAGGGTTAGGGTTAGGGTTAGGGTTAGGGTTAGGGTTAGGGTTAGGGTTAGGGTTAGGGTTAGGGTTAGGGTTAGGGTTAGGGTTAGGGTTAGGGTTAGGGTTAGGGTTAGGGTTAGGGTTAGGGTTAGGGTTAGGGTTAGGGTTAGGGTTAGGGTTAGGGTTAGGGTTAGGGTTAGGGTTAGGGTTAGGGTTAGGGTTAGGGTTAGGGTTAGGGTTAGGGTTAGGGTTAGGGTTAGGGTTAGGGTTAGGGTTAGGGTTAGGGTTAGGGTTAGGGTTAGGGTTAGGGTTAGGGTTAGGGTTAGGGTTAGGGTTAGGGTTAGGGTTAGGGTTAGGGTTAGGGTTAGGGTTAGGGTTAGGGTTAGGGTTAGGGTTAGGGTTAGGGTTAGGGTTAGGGTTAGGGTTAGGGTTAGGGTTAGGGTTAGGGTTAGGGTTAGGGTTAGGGTTAGGGTTAGGGTTAGGGTTAGGGTTAGGGTTAGGGTTAGGGTTAGGGTTAGGGTTAGGGTTAGGGTTAGGGTTAGGGTTAGGGTTAGGGTTAGGGTTAGGGTTAGGGTTAGGGTTAGGGTTAGGGTTAGGGTTAGGGTTAGGGTTAGGGTTAGGGTTAGGGTTAGGGTTAGGGTTAGGGTTAGGGTTAGGGTTAGGGTTAGGGTTAGGGTTAGGGTTAGGGTTAGGGTTAGGGTTAGGGTTAGGGTTAGGGTTAGGGTTAGGGTTAGGGTTAGGGTTAGGGTTAGGGTTAGGGTTAGGGTTAGGGTTAGGGTTAGGGTTAGGGTTAGGGTTAGGGTTAGGGTTAGGGTTAGGGTTAGGGTTAGGGTTAGGGTTAGGGTTAGGGTTAGGGTTAGGGTTAGGGTTAGGGTTAGGGTTAGGGTTAGGGTTAGGGTTAGGGTTAGGGTTAGGGTTAGGGTTAGGGTTAGGGTTAGGGTTAGGGTTAGGGTTAGGGTTAGGGTTAGGGTTAGGGTTAGGGTTAGGGTTAGGGTTAGGGTTAGGGTTAGGGTTAGGGTTAGGGTTAGGGTTAGGGTTAGGGTTAGGGTTAGGGTTAGGGTTAGGGTTAGGGTTAGGGTTAGGGTTAGGGTTAGGGTTAGGGTTAGGGTTAGGGTTAGGGTTAGGGTTAGGGTTAGGGTTAGGGTTAGGGTTAGGGTTAGGGTTAGGGTTAGGGTTAGGGTTAGGGTTAGGGTTAGGGTTAGGGTTAGGGTTAGGGTTAGGGTTAGGGTTAGGGTTAGGGTTAGGGTTAGGGTTAGGGTTAGGGTTAGGGTTAGGGTTAGGGTTAGGGTTAGGGTTAGGGTTAGGGTTAGGGTTAGGGTTAGGGTTAGGGTTAGGGTTAGGGTTAGGGTTAGGGTTAGGGTTAGGGTTAGGGTTAGGGTTAGGGTTAGGGTTAGGGTTAGGGTTAGGGTTAGGGTTAGGGTTAGGGTTAGGGTTAGGGTTAGGGTTAGGGTTAGGGTTAGGGTTAGGGTTAGGGTTAGGGTTAGGGTTAGGGTTAGGGTTAGGGTTAGGGTTAGGGTTAGGGTTAGGGTTAGGGTTAGGGTTAGGGTTAGGGTTAGGGTTAGGGTTAGGGTTAGGGTTAGGGTTAGGGTTAGGGTTAGGGTTAGGGTTAGGGTTAGGGTTAGGGTTAGGGTTAGGGTTAGGGTTAGGGTTAGGGTTAGGGTTAGGGTTAGGGTTAGGGTTAGGGTTAGGGTTAGGGTTAGGGTTAGGGTTAGGGTTAGGGTTAGGGTTAGGGTTAGGGTTAGGGTTAGGGTTAGGGTTAGGGTTAGGGTTAGGGTTAGGGTTAGGGTTAGGGTTAGGGTTAGGGTTAGGGTTAGGGTTAGGGTTAGGGTTAGGGTTAGGGTTAGGGTTAGGGTTAGGGTTAGGGTTAGGGTTAGGGTTAGGGTTAGGGTTAGGGTTAGGGTTAGGGTTAGGGTTAGGGTTAGGGTTAGGGTTAGGGTTAGGGTTAGGGTTAGGGTTAGGGTTAGGGTTAGGGTTAGGGTTAGGGTTAGGGTTAGGGTTAGGGTTAGGGTTAGGGTTAGGGTTAGGGTTAGGGTTAGGGTTAGGGTTAGGGTTAGGGTTAGGGTTAGGGTTAGGGTTAGGGTTAGGGTTAGGGTTAGGGTTAGGGTTAGGGTTAGGGTTAGGGTTAGGGTTAGGGTTAGGGTTAGGGTTAGGGTTAGGGTTAGGGTTAGGGTTAGGGTTAGGGTTAGGGTTAGGGTTAGGGTTAGGGTTAGGGTTAGGGTTAGGGTTAGGGTTAGGGTTAGGGTTAGGGTTAGGGTTAGGGTTAGGGTTAGGGTTAGGGTTAGGGTTAGGGTTAGGGTTAGGGTTAGGGTTAGGGTTAGGGTTAGGGTTAGGGTTAGGGTTAGGGTTAGGGTTAGGGTTAGGGTTAGGGTTAGGGTTAGGGTTAGGGTTAGGGTTAGGGTTAGGGTTAGGGTTAGGGTTAGGGTTAGGGTTAGGGTTAGGGTTAGGGTTAGGGTTAGGGTTAGGGTTAGGGTTAGGGTTAGGGTTAGGGTTAGGGTTAGGGTTAGGGTTAGGGTTAGGGTTAGGGTTAGGGTTAGGGTTAGGGTTAGGGTTAGGGTTAGGGTTAGGGTTAGGGTTAGGGTTAGGGTTAGGGTTAGGGTTAGGGTTAGGGTTAGGGTTAGGGTTAGGGTTAGGGTTAGGGTTAGGGTTAGGGTTAGGGTTAGGGTTAGGGTTAGGGTTAGGGTTAGGGTTAGGGTTAGGGTTAGGGTTAGGGTTAGGGTTAGGGTTAGGGTTAGGGTTAGGGTTAGGGTTAGGGTTAGGGTTAGGGTTAGGGTTAGGGTTAGGGTTAGGGTTAGGGTTAGGGTTAGGGTTAGGGTTAGGGTTAGGGTTAGGGTTAGGGTTAGGGTTAGGGTTAGGGTTAGGGTTAGGGTTAGGGTTAGGGTTAGGGTTAGGGTTAGGGTTAGGGTTAGGGTTAGGGTTAGGGTTAGGGTTAGGGTTAGGGTTAGGGTTAGGGTTAGGGTTAGGGTTAGGGTTAGGGTTAGGGTTAGGGTTAGGGTTAGGGTTAGGGTTAGGGTTAGGGTTAGGGTTAGGGTTAGGGTTAGGGTTAGGGTTAGGGTTAGGGTTAGGGTTAGGGTTAGGGTTAGGGTTAGGGTTAGGGTTAGGGTTAGGGTTAGGGTTAGGGTTAGGGTTAGGGTTAGGGTTAGGGTTAGGGTTAGGGTTAGGGTTAGGGTTAGGGTTAGGGTTAGGGTTAGGGTTAGGGTTAGGGTTAGGGTTAGGGTTAGGGTTAGGGTTAGGGTTAGGGTTAGGGTTAGGGTTAGGGTTAGGGTTAGGGTTAGGGTTAGGGTTAGGGTTAGGGTTAGGGTTAGGGTTAGGGTTAGGGTTAGGGTTAGGGTTAGGGTTAGGGTTAGGGTTAGGGTTAGGGTTAGGGTTAGGGTTAGGGTTAGGGTTAGGGTTAGGGTTAGGGTTAGGGTTAGGGTTAGGGTTAGGGTTAGGGTTAGGGTTAGGGTTAGGGTTAGGGTTAGGGTTAGGGTTAGGGTTAGGGTTAGGGTTAGGGTTAGGGTTAGGGTTAGGGTTAGGGTTAGGGTTAGGGTTAGGGTTAGGGTTAGGGTTAGGGTTAGGGTTAGGGTTAGGGTTAGGGTTAGGGTTAGGGTTAGGGTTAGGGTTAGGGTTAGGGTTAGGGTTAGGGTTAGGGTTAGGGTTAGGGTTAGGGTTAGGGTTAGGGTTAGGGTTAGGGTTAGGGTTAGGGTTAGGGTTAGGGTTAGGGTTAGGGTTAGGGTTAGGGTTAGGGTTAGGGTTAGGGTTAGGGTTAGGGTTAGGGTTAGGGTTAGGGTTAGGGTTAGGGTTAGGGTTAGGGTTAGGGTTAGGGTTAGGGTTAGGGTTAGGGTTAGGGTTAGGGTTAGGGTTAGGGTTAGGGTTAGGGTTAGGGTTAGGGTTAGGGTTAGGGTTAGGGTTAGGGTTAGGGTTAGGGTTAGGGTTAGGGTTAGGGTTAGGGTTAGGGTTAGGGTTAGGGTTAGGGTTAGGGTTAGGGTTAGGGTTAGGGTTAGGGTTAGGGTTAGGGTTAGGGTTAGGGTTAGGGTTAGGGTTAGGGTTAGGGTTAGGGTTAGGGTTAGGGTTAGGGTTAGGGTTAGGGTTAGGGTTAGGGTTAGGGTTAGGGTTAGGGTTAGGGTTAGGGTTAGGGTTAGGGTTAGGGTTAGGGTTAGGGTTAGGGTTAGGGTTAGGGTTAGGGTTAGGGTTAGGGTTAGGGTTAGGGTTAGGGTTAGGGTTAGGGTTAGGGTTAGGGTTAGGGTTAGGGTTAGGGTTAGGGTTAGGGTTAGGGTTAGGGTTAGGGTTAGGGTTAGGGTTAGGGTTAGGGTTAGGGTTAGGGTTAGGGTTAGGGTTAGGGTTAGGGTTAGGGTTAGGGTTAGGGTTAGGGTTAGGGTTAGGGTTAGGGTTAGGGTTAGGGTTAGGGTTAGGGTTAGGGTTAGGGTTAGGGTTAGGGTTAGGGTTAGGGTTAGGGTTAGGGTTAGGGTTAGGGTTAGGGTTAGGGTTAGGGTTAGGGTTAGGGTTAGGGTTAGGGTTAGGGTTAGGGTTAGGGTTAGGGTTAGGGTTAGGGTTAGGGTTAGGGTTAGGGTTAGGGTTAGGGTTAGGGTTAGGGTTAGGGTTAGGGTTAGGGTTAGGGTTAGGGTTAGGGTTAGGGTTAGGGTTAGGGTTAGGGTTAGGGTTAGGGTTAGGGTTAGGGTTAGGGTTAGGGTTAGGGTTAGGGTTAGGGTTAGGGTTAGGGTTAGGGTTAGGGTTAGGGTTAGGGTTAGGGTTAGGGTTAGGGTTAGGGTTAGGGTTAGGGTTAGGGTTAGGGTTAGGGTTAGGGTTAGGGTTAGGGTTAGGGTTAGGGTTAGGGTTAGGGTTAGGGTTAGGGTTAGGGTTAGGGTTAGGGTTAGGGTTAGGGTTAGGGTTAGGGTTAGGGTTAGGGTTAGGGTTAGGGTTAGGGTTAGGGTTAGGGTTAGGGTTAGGGTTAGGGTTAGGGTTAGGGTTAGGGTTAGGGTTAGGGTTAGGGTTAGGGTTAGGGTTAGGGTTAGGGTTAGGGTTAGGGTTAGGGTTAGGGTTAGGGTTAGGGTTAGGGTTAGGGTTAGGGTTAGGGTTAGGGTTAGGGTTAGGGTTAGGGTTAGGGTTAGGGTTAGGGTTAGGGTTAGGGTTAGGGTTAGGGTTAGGGTTAGGGTTAGGGTTAGGGTTAGGGTTAGGGTTAGGGTTAGGGTTAGGGTTAGGGTTAGGGTTAGGGTTAGGGTTAGGGTTAGGGTTAGGGTTAGGGTTAGGGTTAGGGTTAGGGTTAGGGTTAGGGTTAGGGTTAGGGTTAGGGTTAGGGTTAGGGTTAGGGTTAGGGTTAGGGTTAGGGTTAGGGTTAGGGTTAGGGTTAGGGTTAGGGTTAGGGTTAGGGTTAGGGTTAGGGTTAGGGTTAGGGTTAGGGTTAGGGTTAGGGTTAGGGTTAGGGTTAGGGTTAGGGTTAGGGTTAGGGTTAGGGTTAGGGTTAGGGTTAGGGTTAGGGTTAGGGTTAGGGTTAGGGTTAGGGTTAGGGTTAGGGTTAGGGTTAGGGTTAGGGTTAGGGTTAGGGTTAGGGTTAGGGTTAGGGTTAGGGTTAGGGTTAGGGTTAGGGTTAGGGTTAGGGTTAGGGTTAGGGTTAGGGTTAGGGTTAGGGTTAGGGTTAGGGTTAGGGTTAGGGTTAGGGTTAGGGTTAGGGTTAGGGTTAGGGTTAGGGTTAGGGTTAGGGTTAGGGTTAGGGTTAGGGTTAGGGTTAGGGTTAGGGTTAGGGTTAGGGTTAGGGTTAGGGTTAGGGTTAGGGTTAGGGTTAGGGTTAGGGTTAGGGTTAGGGTTAGGGTTAGGGTTAGGGTTAGGGTTAGGGTTAGGGTTAGGGTTAGGGTTAGGGTTAGGGTTAGGGTTAGGGTTAGGGTTAGGGTTAGGGTTAGGGTTAGGGTTAGGGTTAGGGTTAGGGTTAGGGTTAGGGTTAGGGTTAGGGTTAGGGTTAGGGTTAGGGTTAGGGTTAGGGTTAGGGTTAGGGTTAGGGTTAGGGTTAGGGTTAGGGTTAGGGTTAGGGTTAGGGTTAGGGTTAGGGTTAGGGTTAGGGTTAGGGTTAGGGTTAGGGTTAGGGTTAGGGTTAGGGTTAGGGTTAGGGTTAGGGTTAGGGTTAGGGTTAGGGTTAGGGTTAGGGTTAGGGTTAGGGTTAGGGTTAGGGTTAGGGTTAGGGTTAGGGTTAGGGTTAGGGTTAGGGTTAGGGTTAGGGTTAGGGTTAGGGTTAGGGTTAGGGTTAGGGTTAGGGTTAGGGTTAGGGTTAGGGTTAGGGTTAGGGTTAGGGTTAGGGTTAGGGTTAGGGTTAGGGTTAGGGTTAGGGTTAGGGTTAGGGTTAGGGTTAGGGTTAGGGTTAGGGTTAGGGTTAGGGTTAGGGTTAGGGTTAGGGTTAGGGTTAGGGTTAGGGTTAGGGTTAGGGTTAGGGTTAGGGTTAGGGTTAGGGTTAGGGTTAGGGTTAGGGTTAGGGTTAGGGTTAGGGTTAGGGTTAGGGTTAGGGTTAGGGTTAGGGTTAGGGTTAGGGTTAGGGTTAGGGTTAGGGTTAGGGTTAGGGTTAGGGTTAGGGTTAGGGTTAGGGTTAGGGTTAGGGTTAGGGTTAGGGTTAGGGTTAGGGTTAGGGTTAGGGTTAGGGTTAGGGTTAGGGTTAGGGTTAGGGTTAGGGTTAGGGTTAGGGTTAGGGTTAGGGTTAGGGTTAGGGTTAGGGTTAGGGTTAGGGTTAGGGTTAGGGTTAGGGTTAGGGTTAGGGTTAGGGTTAGGGTTAGGGTTAGGGTTAGGGTTAGGGTTAGGGTTAGGGTTAGGGTTAGGGTTAGGGTTAGGGTTAGGGTTAGGGTTAGGGTTAGGGTTAGGGTTAGGGTTAGGGTTAGGGTTAGGGTTAGGGTTAGGGTTAGGGTTAGGGTTAGGGTTAGGGTTAGGGTTAGGGTTAGGGTTAGGGTTAGGGTTAGGGTTAGGGTTAGGGTTAGGGTTAGGGTTAGGGTTAGGGTTAGGGTTAGGGTTAGGGTTAGGGTTAGGGTTAGGGTTAGGGTTAGGGTTAGGGTTAGGGTTAGGGTTAGGGTTAGGGTTAGGGTTAGGGTTAGGGTTAGGGTTAGGGTTAGGGTTAGGGTTAGGGTTAGGGTTAGGGTTAGGGTTAGGGTTAGGGTTAGGGTTAGGGTTAGGGTTAGGGTTAGGGTTAGGGTTAGGGTTAGGGTTAGGGTTAGGGTTAGGGTTAGGGTTAGGGTTAGGGTTAGGGTTAGGGTTAGGGTTAGGGTTAGGGTTAGGGTTAGGGTTAGGGTTAGGGTTAGGGTTAGGGTTAGGGTTAGGGTTAGGGTTAGGGTTAGGGTTAGGGTTAGGGTTAGGGTTAGGGTTAGGGTTAGGGTTAGGGTTAGGGTTAGGGTTAGGGTTAGGGTTAGGGTTAGGGTTAGGGTTAGGGTTAGGGTTAGGGTTAGGGTTAGGGTTAGGGTTAGGGTTAGGGTTAGGGTTAGGGTTAGGGTTAGGGTTAGGGTTAGGGTTAGGGTTAGGGTTAGGGTTAGGGTTAGGGTTAGGGTTAGGGTTAGGGTTAGGGTTAGGGTTAGGGTTAGGGTTAGGGTTAGGGTTAGGGTTAGGGTTAGGGTTAGGGTTAGGGTTAGGGTTAGGGTTAGGGTTAGGGTTAGGGTTAGGGTTAGGGTTAGGGTTAGGGTTAGGGTTAGGGTTAGGGTTAGGGTTAGGGTTAGGGTTAGGGTTAGGGTTAGGGTTAGGGTTAGGGTTAGGGTTAGGGTTAGGGTTAGGGTTAGGGTTAGGGTTAGGGTTAGGGTTAGGGTTAGGGTTAGGGTTAGGGTTAGGGTTAGGGTTAGGGTTAGGGTTAGGGTTAGGGTTAGGGTTAGGGTTAGGGTTAGGGTTAGGGTTAGGGTTAGGGTTAGGGTTAGGGTTAGGGTTAGGGTTAGGGTTAGGGTTAGGGTTAGGGTTAGGGTTAGGGTTAGGGTTAGGGTTAGGGTTAGGGTTAGGGTTAGGGTTAGGGTTAGGGTTAGGGTTAGGGTTAGGGTTAGGGTTAGGGTTAGGGTTAGGGTTAGGGTTAGGGTTAGGGTTAGGGTTAGGGTTAGGGTTAGGGTTAGGGTTAGGGTTAGGGTTAGGGTTAGGGTTAGGGTTAGGGTTAGGGTTAGGGTTAGGGTTAGGGTTAGGGTTAGGGTTAGGGTTAGGGTTAGGGTTAGGGTTAGGGTTAGGGTTAGGGTTAGGGTTAGGGTTAGGGTTAGGGTTAGGGTTAGGGTTAGGGTTAGGGTTAGGGTTAGGGTTAGGGTTAGGGTTAGGGTTAGGGTTAGGGTTAGGGTTAGGGTTAGGGTTAGGGTTAGGGTTAGGGTTAGGGTTAGGGTTAGGGTTAGGGTTAGGGTTAGGGTTAGGGTTAGGGTTAGGGTTAGGGTTAGGGTTAGGGTTAGGGTTAGGGTTAGGGTTAGGGTTAGGGTTAGGGTTAGGGTTAGGGTTAGGGTTAGGGTTAGGGTTAGGGTTAGGGTTAGGGTTAGGGTTAGGGTTAGGGTTAGGGTTAGGGTTAGGGTTAGGGTTAGGGTTAGGGTTAGGGTTAGGGTTAGGGTTAGGGTTAGGGTTAGGGTTAGGGTTAGGGTTAGGGTTAGGGTTAGGGTTAGGGTTAGGGTTAGGGTTAGGGTTAGGGTTAGGGTTAGGGTTAGGGTTAGGGTTAGGGTTAGGGTTAGGGTTAGGGTTAGGGTTAGGGTTAGGGTTAGGGTTAGGGTTAGGGTTAGGGTTAGGGTTAGGGTTAGGGTTAGGGTTAGGGTTAGGGTTAGGGTTAGGGTTAGGGTTAGGGTTAGGGTTAGGGTTAGGGTTAGGGTTAGGGTTAGGGTTAGGGTTAGGGTTAGGGTTAGGGTTAGGGTTAGGGTTAGGGTTAGGGTTAGGGTTAGGGTTAGGGTTAGGGTTAGGGTTAGGGTTAGGGTTAGGGTTAGGGTTAGGGTTAGGGTTAGGGTTAGGGTTAGGGTTAGGGTTAGGGTTAGGGTTAGGGTTAGGGTTAGGGTTAGGGTTAGGGTTAGGGTTAGGGTTAGGGTTAGGGTTAGGGTTAGGGTTAGGGTTAGGGTTAGGGTTAGGGTTAGGGTTAGGGTTAGGGTTAGGGTTAGGGTTAGGGTTAGGGTTAGGGTTAGGGTTAGGGTTAGGGTTAGGGTTAGGGTTAGGGTTAGGGTTAGGGTTAGGGTTAGGGTTAGGGTTAGGGTTAGGGTTAGGGTTAGGGTTAGGGTTAGGGTTAGGGTTAGGGTTAGGGTTAGGGTTAGGGTTAGGGTTAGGGTTAGGGTTAGGGTTAGGGTTAGGGTTAGGGTTAGGGTTAGGGTTAGGGTTAGGGTTAGGGTTAGGGTTAGGGTTAGGGTTAGGGTTAGGGTTAGGGTTAGGGTTAGGGTTAGGGTTAGGGTTAGGGTTAGGGTTAGGGTTAGGGTTAGGGTTAGGGTTAGGGTTAGGGTTAGGGTTAGGGTTAGGGTTAGGGTTAGGGTTAGGGTTAGGGTTAGGGTTAGGGTTAGGGTTAGGGTTAGGGTTAGGGTTAGGGTTAGGGTTAGGGTTAGGGTTAGGGTTAGGGTTAGGGTTAGGGTTAGGGTTAGGGTTAGGGTTAGGGTTAGGGTTAGGGTTAGGGTTAGGGTTAGGGTTAGGGTTAGGGTTAGGGTTAGGGTTAGGGTTAGGGTTAGGTTAGGGTTAGGGTTAGGGTTAGGGTTAGGGTTAGGGTTAGGGTTAGGGTTAGGGTTAGGGTTAGGGTTAGGGTTAGGGTTAGGGTTAGGGTTAGGGTTAGGGTTAGGGTTAGGGTTAGGGGTTAGGGTTAGGGTTAGGGTTAGGGTTAGGGTTAGGGTTAGGGTTAGGGTTAGGGTTAGGGTTAGGGTTAGGGTTAGGGTTAGGGTTAGGGTTAGGGTTAGGGTTAGGGTTAGGGTTAGGGTTAGGGTTAGGGTTAGGGTTAGGGTTAGGGTTAGGGTTAGGGTTAGGGTTAGGGTTAGGGTTAGGGTTAGGGTTAGGGTTAGGGTTAGGGTTAGGGTTAGGGTTAGGGTTAGGGTTAGGGTTAGGGTTAGGGTTAGGGTTAGGGTTAGGGTTAGGGTTAGGGTTAGGGTTAGGGTTAGGGTTAGGGTTAGGGTTAGGGTTAGGGTTAGGGTTAGGGTTAGGGTTAGGGTTAGGGTTAGGGTTAGGGTTAGGGTTAGGGTTAGGGTTAGGGTTAGGGTTAGGGTTAGGGTTAGGGTTAGGGTTAGGGTTAGGGTTAGGGTTAGGGTTAGGGTTAGGGTTAGGGTTAGGGTTAGGGTTAGGGTTAGGGTTAGGGTTAGGGTTAGGGTTAGGGTTAGGGTTAGGGTTAGGGTTAGGGTTAGGGTTAGGGTTAGGGTTAGGGTTAGGGTTAGGGTTAGGGTTAGGGTTAGGGTTAGGGTTAGGGTTAGGGTTAGGGTTAGGGTTAGGGTTAGGGTTAGGGTTAGGGTTAGGGTTAGGGTTAGGGTTAGGGTTAGGGTTAGGGTTAGGGTTAGGGTTAGGGTTAGGGTTAGGGTTAGGGTTAGGGTTAGGGTTAGGGTTAGGGTTAGGGTTAGGGTTAGGGTTAGGGTTAGGGTTAGGGTTAGGGTTAGGGTTAGGGTTAGGGTTAGGGTTAGGGTTAGGGTTAGGGTTAGGGTTAGGGTTAGGGTTAGGGTTAGGGTTAGGGTTAGGGTTAGGGTTAGGGTTAGGGTTAGGGTTAGGGTTAGGGTTAGGGTTAGGGTTAGGGTTAGGGTTAGGGTTAGGGTTAGGGTTAGGGTTAGGGTTAGGGTTAGGGTTAGGGTTAGGGTTAGGGTTAGGGTTAGGGTTAGGGTTAGGGTTAGGGTTAGGGTTAGGGTTAGGGTTAGGGTTAGGGTTAGGGTTAGGGTTAGGGTTAGGGTTAGGGTTAGGGTTAGGGTTAGGGTTAGGGTTAGGGTTAGGGTTAGGGTTAGGGTTAGGGTTAGGGTTAGGGTTAGGGTTAGGGTTAGGGTTAGGGTTAGGGTTAGGGTTAGGGTTAGGGTTAGGGTTAGGGTTAGGGTTAGGGTTAGGGTTAGGGTTAGGGTTAGGGTTAGGGTTAGGGTTAGGGTTAGGGTTAGGGTTAGGGTTAGGGTTAGGGTTAGGGTTAGGGTTAGGGTTAGGGTTAGGGTTAGGGTTAGGGTTAGGGTTAGGGTTAGGGTTAGGGTTAGGGTTAGGGTTAGGGTTAGGGTTAGGGTTAGGGTTAGGGTTAGGGTTAGGGTTAGGGTTAGGGTTAGGGTTAGGGTTAGGGTTAGGGTTAGGGTTAGGGTTAGGGTTAGGGTTAGGGTTAGGGTTAGGGTTAGGGTTAGGGTTAGGGTTAGGGTTAGGGTTAGGGTTAGGGTTAGGGTTAGGGTTAGGGTTAGGGTTAGGGTTAGGGTTAGGGTTAGGGTTAGGGTTAGGGTTAGGGTTAGGGTTAGGGTTAGGGTTAGGGTTCGGGTTAGGGTTAGGGTTAGGGTTAGGGTTAGGGTTAGGGTTAGGGTTAGGGTTAGGGTTAGGGTTAGGGTTAGGGTTAGGGTTAGGGTTAGGGTTAGGGTTAGGGTTAGGGTTAGGGTTAGGGTTAGGGTTAGGGTTAGGGTTAGGGTTAGGGTTAGGGTTAGGGTTAGGGTTAGGGTTAGGGTTAGGGTTAGGGTTAGGGTTAGGGTTAGGGTTAGGGTTAGGGTTAGGGTTAGGGTTAGGGTTAGGGTTAGGGTTAGGGTTAGGGTTAGGGTTAGGGTTAGGGTTAGGGTTAGGGTTAGGGTTAGGGTTAGGGTTAGGGTTAGGGTTAGGGTTAGGGTTAGGGTTAGGGTTAGGGTTAGGGTTAGGGTTAGGGTTAGGGTTAGGGTTAGGGTTAGGGTTAGGGTTAGGGTTAGGGTTAGGGTTAGGGTTAGGGTTAGGGTTAGGGTTAGGGTTAGGGTTAGGGTTAGGGTTAGGGTTAGGGTTAGGGTTAGGGTTAGGGTTAGGGTTAGGGTTAGGGTTAGGGTTAGGGTTAGGGTTAGGGTTAGGGTTAGGGTTAGGGTTAGGGTTAGGGTTAGGGTTAGGGTTAGGGTTAGGGTTAGGGTTAGGGTTAGGGTTAGGGTTAGGGTTAGGGTTAGGGTTAGGGTTAGGGTTAGGGTTAGGGTTAGGGTTAGGGTTAGGGTTAGGGTTAGGGTTAGGGTTAGGGTTAGGGTTAGGGTTAGGGTTAGGGTTAGGGTTAGGGTTAGGGTTAGGGTTAGGGTTAGGGTTAGGGTTAGGGTTAGGGTTAGGGTTAGGGTTAGGGTTAGGGTTAGGGTTAGGGTTAGGGTTAGGGTTAGGGTTAGGGTTAGGGTTAGGGTTAGGGTTAGGGTTAGGGTTAGGGTTAGGGTTAGGGTTAGGGTTAGGGTTAGGGTTAGGGTTAGGGTTAGGGTTAGGGTTAGGGTTAGGGTTAGGGTTAGGGTTAGGGTTAGGGTTAGGGTTAGGGTTAGGGTTAGGGTTAGGGTTAGGGTTAGGGTTAGGGTTAGGGTTAGGGTTAGGGTTAGGGTTAGGGTTAGGGTTAGGGTTAGGGTTAGGGTTAGGGTTAGGGTTAGGGTTAGGGTTAGGGTTAGGGTTAGGGTTAGGGTTAGGGTTAGGGTTAGGGTTAGGGTTAGGGTTAGGGTTAGGGTTAGGGTTAGGGTTAGGGTTAGGGTTAGGGTTAGGGTTAGGGTTAGGGTTAGGGTTAGGGTTAGGGTTAGGGTTAGGGTTAGGGTTAGGGTTAGGGTTAGGGTTAGGGTTAGGGTTAGGGTTAGGGTTAGGGTTAGGGTTAGGGTTAGGGTTAGGGTTAGGGTTAGGGTTAGGGTTAGGGTTAGGGTTAGGGTTAGGGTTAGGGTTAGGGTTAGGGTTAGGGTTAGGGTTAGGGTTAGGGTTAGGGTTAGGGTTAGGGTTAGGGTTAGGGTTAGGGTTAGGGTTAGGGTTAGGGTTAGGGTTAGGGTTAGGGTTAGGGTTAGGGTTAGGGTTAGGGTTAGGGTTAGGGTTAGGGTTAGGGTTAGGGTTAGGGTTAGGGTTAGGGTTAGGGTTAGGGTTAGGGTTAGGGTTAGGGTTAGGGTTAGGGTTAGGGTTAGGGTTAGGGTTAGGGTTAGGGTTAGGGTTAGGGTTAGGGTTAGGGTTAGGGTTAGGGTTAGGGTTAGGGTTAGGGTTAGGGTTAGGGTTAGGGTTAGGGTTAGGGTTAGGGTTAGGGTTAGGGTTAGGGTTAGGGTTAGGGTTAGGGTTAGGGTTAGGGTTAGGGTTAGGGTTAGGGTTAGGGTTAGGGTTAGGGTTAGGGTTAGGGTTAGGGTTAGGGTTAGGGTTAGGGTTAGGGTTAGGGTTAGGGTTAGGGTTAGGGTTAGGGTTAGGGTTAGGGTTAGGGTTAGGGTTAGGGTTAGGGTTAGGGTTAGGGTTAGGGTTAGGGTTAGGGTTAGGGTTAGGGTTAGGGTTAGGGTTAGGGTTAGGGTTAGGGTTAGGGTTAGGGTTAGGGTTAGGGTTAGGGTTAGGGTTAGGGTTAGGGTTAGGGTTAGGGTTAGGGTTAGGGTTAGGGTTAGGGTTAGGGTTAGGGTTAGGGTTAGGGTTAGGGTTAGGGTTAGGGTTAGGGTTAGGGTTAGGGTTAGGGTTAGGGTTAGGGTTAGGGTTAGGGTTAGGGTTAGGGTTAGGGTTAGGGTTAGGGTTAGGGTTAGGGTTAGGGTTAGGGTTAGGGTTAGGGTTAGGGTTAGGGTTAGGGTTAGGGTTAGGGTTAGGGTTAGGGTTAGGGTTAGGGTTAGGGTTAGGGTTAGGGTTAGGGTTAGGGTTAGGGTTAGGGTTAGGGTTAGGGTTAGGGTTAGGGTTAGGGTTAGGGTTAGGGTTAGGGTTAGGGTTAGGGTTAGGGTTAGGGTTAGGGTTAGGGTTAGGGTTAGGGTTAGGGTTAGGGTTAGGGTTAGGGTTAGGGTTAGGGTTAGGGTTAGGGTTAGGGTTAGGGTTAGGGTTAGGGTTAGGGTTAGGGTTAGGGTTAGGGTTAGGGTTAGGGTTAGGGTTAGGGTTAGGGTTAGGGTTAGGGTTAGGGTTAGGGTTAGGGTTAGGGTTAGGGTTAGGGTTAGGGTTAGGGTTAGGGTTAGGGTTAGGGTTAGGGTTAGGGTTAGGGTTAGGGTTAGGGTTAGGGTTAGGGTTAGGGTTAGGGTTAGGGTTAGGGTTAGGGTTAGGGTTAGGGTTAGGGTTAGGGTTAGGGTTAGGGTTAGGGTTAGGGTTAGGGTTAGGGTTAGGGTTAGGGTTAGGGTTAGGGTTAGGGTTAGGGTTAGGGTTAGGGTTAGGGTTAGGGTTAGGGTTAGGGTTAGGGTTAGGGTTAGGGTTAGGGTTAGGGTTAGGGTTAGGGTTAGGGTTAGGGTTAGGGTTAGGGTTAGGGTTAGGGTTAGGGTTAGGGTTAGGGTTAGGGTTAGGGTTAGGGTTAGGGTTAGGGTTAGGGTTAGGGTTAGGGTTAGGGTTAGGGTTAGGGTTAGGGTTAGGGTTAGGGTTAGGGTTAGGGTTAGGGTTAGGGTTAGGGTTAGGGTTAGGGTTAGGGTTAGGGTTAGGGTTAGGGTTAGGGTTAGGGTTAGGGTTAGGGTTAGGGTTAGGGTTAGGGTTAGGGTTAGGGTTAGGGTTAGGGTTAGGGTTAGGGTTAGGGTTAGGGTTAGGGTTAGGGTTAGGGTTAGGGTTAGGGTTAGGGTTAGGGTTAGGGTTAGGGTTAGGGTTAGGGTTAGGGTTAGGGTTAGGGTTAGGGTTAGGGTTAGGGTTAGGGTTAGGGTTAGGGTTAGGGTTAGGGTTAGGGTTAGGGTTAGGGTTAGGGTTAGGGTTAGGGTTAGGGTTAGGGTTAGGGTTAGGGTTAGGGTTAGGGTTAGGGTTAGGGTTAGGGTTAGGGTTAGGGTTAGGGTTAGGGTTAGGGTTAGGGTTAGGGTTAGGGTTAGGGTTAGGGTTAGGGTTAGGGTTAGGGTTAGGGTTAGGGTTAGGGTTAGGGTTAGGGTTAGGGTTAGGGTTAGGGTTAGGGTTAGGGTTAGGGTTAGGGTTAGGGTTAGGGTTAGGGTTAGGGTTAGGGTTAGGGTTAGGGTTAGGGTTAGGGTTAGGGTTAGGGTTAGGGTTAGGGTTAGGGTTAGGGTTAGGGTTAGGGTTAGGGTTAGGGTTAGGGTTAGGGTTAGGGTTAGGGTTAGGGTTAGGGTTAGGGTTAGGGTTAGGGTTAGGGTTAGGGTTAGGGTTAGGGTTAGGGTTAGGGTTAGGGTTAGGGTTAGGGTTAGGGTTAGGGTTAGGGTTAGGGTTAGGGTTAGGGTTAGGGTTAGGGTTAGGGTTAGGGTTAGGGTTAGGGTTAGGGTTAGGGTTAGGGTTAGGGTTAGGGTTAGGGTTAGGGTTAGGGTTAGGGTTAGGGTTAGGGTTAGGGTTAGGGTTAGGGTTAGGGTTAGGGTTAGGGTTAGGGTTAGGGTTAGGGTTAGGGTTAGGGTTAGGGTTAGGGTTAGGGTTAGGGTTAGGGTTAGGGTTAGGGTTAGGGTTAGGGTTAGGGTTAGGGTTAGGGTTAGGGTTAGGGTTAGGGTTAGGGTTAGGGTTAGGGTTAGGGTTAGGGTTAGGGTTAGGGTTAGGGTTAGGGTTAGGGTTAGGGTTAGGGTTAGGGTTAGGGTTAGGGTTAGGGTTAGGGTTAGGGTTAGGGTTAGGGTTAGGGTTAGGGTTAGGGTTAGGGTTAGGGTTAGGGTTAGGGTTAGGGTTAGGGTTAGGGTTAGGGTTAGGGTTAGGGTTAGGGTTAGGGTTAGGGTTAGGGTTAGGGTTAGGGTTAGGGTTAGGGTTAGGGTTAGGGTTAGGGTTAGGGTTAGGGTTAGGGTTAGGGTTAGGGTTAGGGTTAGGGTTAGGGTTAGGGTTAGGGTTAGGGTTAGGGTTAGGGTTAGGGTTAGGGTTAGGGTTAGGGTTAGGGTTAGGGTTAGGGTTAGGGTTAGGGTTAGGGTTAGGGTTAG